>NW_019154093.1:28500893-28558978 GCF_002288905.1 Enhydra lutris kenyoni | reverse complement strand
CTGTCAAATAAATAAATAAAATCTTAAAAAAAAAAAAAAGAAAGGTTAGCTGGCCTCAGATCACAGAAGGCTAGGAATGCTATGCTCCCTACGGAAGTTTTATCTTGTGATGAGTTTAAACAAGGGACGTTCTCTGAAAAAAATAGTGGCATACCTAGATTCTCCCCAGTAGCCTTAGATCAGGGGGCTTCGTGGGTGGAAGGAAACCAGGACAGAGCAAGAGTTCTCCCAGCCCCTGAACTTCTGTAATTTCACCTTATGACCACAGGGGGGCGGACTCAACCCATTGCATGTCAGATGTGCTCGGGCTCAGCTCAGAAGATCTCTCAGACTGCACCTGAGCTTCCCAAGAATCACGCACTCTCGAGCCGTTCTGTGTTGCTTGTCTTGGGGAGAATGCACTTTTCAGAAATTATGGGTGTTTTTAGGATTTTCGTGAATGTCCTTGGGATTCCTCAGTCCCAATTCTTCTCTGTTCTTTTAGCTTTCAAAGTGCACAGACGACATCCCCTAAGACTGGGCGGCGCAGCCCCAGACAGACCTCATCAACACCACTTGTTTCACAAAATTCAGGACATCACGTAGCCTCACCCCATTCCCTCCATCTTCTAGATGAGAAAGCTAAGTCCCAAGCAGGGCCGCGGCCAGAGCCAACGGTACAGTTGGGAAATGCACGCAGCTGGAGAGACAGAACAGTAAGAAAGTTTAGGAGCACAGGTCATCTGGGTCCAATCCTGTCTTCGTCTCTTACAGATAACTAACCGGCGGCAAGCTCCCTCTTCTCTGTTCTTCCGTCTCCGCATCTCACCGTCCTCGGGTTAAATTAGTTTCTAAAACGCTGTTCAAAATGCATCCAGTGATGGGACACCTGGGTGGCTCAGTGGGTTAAAGCCTCTACCTTCGGCTCAGGTCATGATCCCAGGTCCTGGGATGGAGCCCGGCATCGGACTCTCTGCTCCGCGCGGAGCCTTCTTCCTCCTCTCTCTCTCTCTCTCTCTCTCTCTGCCTGCCTCTCTGCCTACTTGTGATCTCTGTCAAATAAATAAATAAAATCTTTAATTTAAAAAAAATGCTTCCAATGATGCCAATGTGTTTAACAAGTACCACGTGTTCCTACGTCAAAGATTATGTTTTCATGTGGAGAAGTTCCATTGGTGCTAATGGAAGTAGAGCACTTATTTTATTTTGCTATGTGTGAGAAATGTTATTTTTACCTTATGAAAGCTAACCTCTTCACTATCTTTTTGAATATTTGACCTACCTACGTTAATGTCTCCTTCAGATTGCTTTATTTTCTGTACTTCCAAGGATGTGAATTCCTCTTCTCCTCCTCCTTCATCACCACCACCTCCTTCTTCTTCTCCTCCTCCTCCTCCTTCTTCCTCGTTGCTGACACAGTCAGTCAACAAATACTTATTGAGCATCTATTATGTGCTAGTCACTGGTGATATCACAGTGAATGAAACAGATTAACATCCTAGTTGGGAGCAGAGGAAGAGAGAATAAGCACAAATCAGAGCATATAGCATGAAGAATGAGAATTTGTGCTTTAAAGAAAAATGAAACAGGAAGGAGAGAAGTCATTTTACATAGGGAAGTCAGAAAAGTCCTTTGTGAAATGATAGTTTCTGAGCAAAGACCAGAAGGAGGTTAGGGACACAGCCGTGCAGGTATCTTGGGAAAGAGCTTTGAGGGCAGAGAAAAGAGCAGGTGCAAAGGCCCTGAGTCAGGAGTGTGCCTGGCACATTCACAGATGTTAGCATGACCAGAGCAGGCTGAAAGGAGGCAGGTAACAGAGAAGGGCAGAGAGATGATAAGAAGCAAATGACACTGGGCCTTTCAGGACATCACGAGGCTTAAAGCCAGTCAGCAGCTCTCTGAGTGGCTGAATGGTATGACCTGATTTTGCTTTTTAAAGAACTGCTCTGGGCGCAGTCTCTCCCTTGCCATCCTGCCCACTGCTCCCTTGCAGTGTATTCAATAAACTTCCATCTCATTTGTTTTGCCTTGAGTGAGTTCTTTTGCCACCCGTACTGCTGGTCTCCACCCATTTGGTGGCCCTCACAGGGACCTTCTGCCATCCCCAGACTTTGATGGGATTCGCCAGGAATTTCTCATGTCTTTCCCTGGGTGGACCAGACCTAGGACCCCCTGGAGGAGCTGACTACTTCCTGCCAAGCTAACTCCTTAGCGAGGATCTGAAGCCCCAGGGGGGACCAGCCTGACCAACCTTGCCTGAAAGGGTGAGGGATTTCCCCTCTGGCCCTTCATAGGGACCCTTCCCATCCCCTCCTTTCTGTTTTCAGCCCTTTGGAGGCCAAACCCTAGTCCAGTTGGAGATCTCAGACAGCTGGAGATCTCTGGCCAGGGCGTGGTTGAGGTCTGAGAGTGAACAGACCAGACGGCCCATGCCTGTGATGGTGAAGGACCCCTTTCCTCTCCTCTCACACTCTGTCCGCACTGAGGCCTCTGTTCCCAACGTACAGAGCCTTTGGCAGTGGACCCTCATCCAGGGTCAGTCTGCACACATTATGGACTCGACTGGGACTTTTCCTGACCCTGGGTGACTCCCAGCCACCTTGCAGCTTTCTCAACCCTCCCTTTTTACTTTGTTCCTAAGGATCCAGCGGCCACTTTGGTCTGCAGCCAAAATCCGTTTCTCCACATTTGAGGAGCTTCCTTCTCTGGGACCATGCAACCCAGCAATGGTTTTCCTGGAAAGAAACCTGGTTGTTGTGTCTCCTGGATTCTTCCCTTCTTAGGACCCCCAGCCTCAATACCCCTCCTCCTAGTTATTAGTCTCCTTCAATCTCTTTGTAAAATTTTTCTCTTCCAGAATCCAACACTTCTACATACAAAGGATGGTTCAACAAGGATCCCAGCCCATACCGTTGCAGGGTCCCCTCCCCCAAGTCCCTCAGACCTGGCCGCCAGGGATTTTCACTCAGATTGCCTACCAGCTTGTAAACACAATACCAGACCACACTCTGATCTGCAACTGCCCAGATGCCCTGGTGGGCCCACAGGTCTGGGCAGGGACAGCACACTGTGCCCCGCCTGCAAGGGGTAGCTACTGAAGATGAGCCTTGCACCCAGATGCCAAAGATCTGTCACTATCCATCTGTCAGAGGGGAGCCTAGAGGCCCTCTTAGGCTTGAGCCATGGAAACCTGAGTAAGGCAGGAGGCCCACAGTGACCGCCGGGCTGAATGCAAACGGGCTCCTTAGATGGTCCACCTCCACATAGCCATAAGCCCCAGCTGCCCCCCCAGGCTGCTTTAAACAGGGCACGGGTACCAAAAAAGGAAAGTTCCATACATCTCCATCCCTCCTCATCCCCCGCCTTAACGACAGCACCCCCGCCCAACTGCCTCCTGACAGTCTGTCCTTTGCTGTCCTGTCTGCTGCTCCTCTGTAATACATTCAATAAAGTTCTAGCTCCTAAAAACCACCACCAACAACCACAACAAAAACCCCGAAAACCTGAAAGTGTATAAACACCCCAATGGCAGCCACAGAAGCAGGAAGACCAGCCTTTCTGAAAAGATGTTAGCAGCAGAGGCAGTGAGAAATGATTGCATTCTGGATGTAGTCTGGATTTCCTGATTAACATTTGAAGTAGAAGAAAGAGAGAAAATGAGTTATTATTCAAAAGCTCTTTGCCTGAGAACCTGGAAGGATGGCCTTCTCACGCCGGAGAGCCAGGAAGGCTCTGCGAGGTGTGGCTCAAAACAATGGAGTCAGGTTACCACCACCATGTCCCTTGTAACTGGCGAGGTCAGCGGGCTCCCCAGTCCATGATGAAAATCAAAATGGAAAGAAAAGCCAGAAAAAATATGAAATAAAGGAAAGTTGAGGAGTAGGGGGAATAAGACTAAAACTCTATTGAAGAAAATAATTAAGCTTCTGTAATTTCAGAAACAAAGGCTTCTCACTAGCGTGTGAATAGATAGACCGATCCACCAACGGAGAGCCCACATAACGTTAAATCCGTACATATGAGCGCAGGTAGACACAGCGGTTAAAGAGAGGGAGGGAGAAGGAGTATTTTACTTTTTAAAGATTTTGTTTATTTGATGGACAGAGATCACAAGTAGGCAGAGAGGCAGGCAGAGAGAGAGAGGGAAGCAGGCTCCCTGCTGAGCAGAGAGCCCAGTGCAGTGGCTTGATCCCAGGACCCTGAGACCATGACCTGAGCCGAAGGCAGAGGCTTTAACCCACTAAGCCACCCAGGTGCCCCAGTATTTTACTTTTTAGAAAAAGAGTATTTCAGATTGGTAGGAAGAAGACAAATTAATTAGCAAATTGGATAGCCATTCCGGGGAAACATGAGGTAAAAGCTACACCTTCTTCTCATAGGAAAATAAGCATCAGAGGGGTCAAAAACATTAAAGTAAAAACCAAACCATAGCAGAAGTCAAAGAAAATGTGGGGAAACTATATTATATTATCACAGTTGGGATGGTTTTTCTAAGCATGACATGAAGCTGGAAAGCCCTGGGGAAAAAAAAAAAAAGATTGGTAATTCTGACTGTGTACATTAAAAAACAAACATTTCTATATGGTAAAAAAAAAAAAAAAATACTATAACTGAAGTCAAAAGACCAGGAACAATGTGAGGAAAATATTAACAATGTAAATAATAGATAAAGGTCTACTTCCCTTAATGTATTATGGTATACACAAGTTAGTAAGAAGAGAGCCAACTAACCAGTCGGAAAAAAACTGGGTGAAGGTCGTGATTTCATAGAAAAATAAATGTAAATGTCTTTTACAAAGATAGGCAGAACATCACTTTCATTAAAAAATTTAACTTTCATTAAAAGTAACGTAATTTTTAAAAATAATAGGAGCGCCTGGGTAGATCAGTCGGTTGAGCCTCTGACTCTTGATTTTGGCCGAGGTCATGATCTCAGGTCGTAAGATCAAGTCCACATCAGTGCGGAGTCCACTTGAGGATCCTCTCTCTCTCTCTCTGCCTCTCTTCACCTCCCCCATGCTCTCCGTCTCTCTCTAAAATAAGCTAAAGTTTTAAAAAAATAATAATAACAAATAATAAAACTGAAGTCAAATGCAATCATTCCTCATTAATCCAATTAGCAAATAACCATCAGCTCTAAGTTGGCAAGTCAATAGGAGAACTGGCACCCTTTTACAGAGGTCATGGAGACTGGAAAAACCGGTCATATCAGTATTTAAATGAACCTACTCTGATCCAATTAGTTTACTTGTATGAATTAAACCCCTAGACATGTTCACACAAGAATTTTTAAAATGCAACTACAGGCGCCTTCCCCAAAGCCTTGTTTATAATTCAAGTGCTAGAAACAGCATCAGTGTCCACTGGAGTAATTTTTAAAAACTACTTAGATCTGCACGTCCTTACATAAAATGATTGCTGAGACATGTCAGTACCTGAAAATTACAGGGATCAGGATCCTATCTATGGCAAACAACACTGTGTCCATGAACAGGAGACGAGTGCACATAGACATACGCAGCTATACACGGAACACCGAGCCCCGGGCACGGCCTCCTCTTCTTCAGCTCCTAGCCCTTCAGCATGCCACAGTTGGGATTTCTCGCCACTCCACTGGGACACGCTCAGAAGAGCAGTGATTTCTACCATGACGACTCCAAGTGTCCCTTCCTTTTCTGATCTGACTTTATCTCCTCGGATCCTTCCTTAACGGAAGATCTTTCTTCTCATTGTCCTCTTGTGGCCAGTCCTCAGCAGGAGCTTGTTAAACCTAAAATCATGGAAAGAAATCCAGACTTGCTGACACAGTCTGGTGACTAACAAAACGTCAACTTCTGAATGTACTTGCCCAGATTTGTTTGCCCTACTTCCAAGAACTATTGGGTCCTCTCTGTATTGTCCTAGTCTCATATCCCTCTTCCTCCATGCCTATTTTCTCATGATCAATCTATACGCTGGTTTAAAAAAAAAAATGCACTTTCAGAATTCTCCCAGAGCCAGCAATTATGAAAGCCTCTCTCTGTTTCTCCACTTGACTTGTCTTTACTTCAGGATGCTGGTTTGTTCCTTCTCTCTTCCACATCTAAGCGTTGGCATCCCTAAGACCCTCTCCTGGGACCTATTTTTTCCTCCAGACATACTCTTCCTCAGTGATATAGATCATCCAATCCCACGATTTAAACACACTTCTTCACAGAACACCAGACATGAACATTCAACTGTCTACTTGACATGTCCACTTGGATAGTCAATAAATACATCAAATTTAACATGGCCAAAAGGGAATTCTTTATAAACCCGATCTTCCTTGAGTTTTCTCCATCTTAACAAATAACACCACTACCTACAATCAAAACATTAACCTAGTTTTTTTTTTTTTTTAATTGTTAAAAATTAGGGGCGCCTGAGTGGTTCAGTGGGTTAAAGCCTCTGCCTTCGGCTCAGGTCATGATCTCAGGGTCCTGGGATGGAGCCCTGCATTGGACTCTCTGCTCGGTGGGGAGCCTGCTTCCTCCTCTGTGCCTCTCTACCTACTTGTGATCTCTGTCTGTCAAATAAATAAATAAAATCTTTTTTAAAAAAATTAGATAGTTTACCTTTCTGTGCCTCATCTGTGCCTTCATTTGTAAAATGGGGCTCATAACAGCATGTACTTCAGAGTGTGGTCATGTGGACTGAGTAAAACACCAAAAGATCTTGTCATCATTATTTTTGATTATTCTTTTTCTATCACCAAGCTCATCTTATCAACTCTCCTTCCAGAAAACTTCCCTGAATCCCTAGTACTTCTCTTCATTTCCCCTAGAACTCCATGCTAAGCCATTATCTACCAGTTTGCTTCCTACAATGATTTCTTAACCAGTCTCCCTTCTTCTCTCTCACACTTAAAACCTATTTTCTTCAAGGAAGATAGGGTCATTTAACAGGGGAAAAAAAAAATCAGATCATGTCACTTTTTGATTAAAAAGCCCCGATGGCTTCTAATCAAAACTAACATAAAACCTAAACTTCTTACACTGGCTGACAAATTCCTTGCCTGACATAATCTCCCTACTTCTCCCTTCCCCACCCCCCTTTTCTTCTTCAGCCTCTTCACTCTGCTCTGGACACACAAATATACCAAGATTCTTCCCATCATAGAGTCATTAGTGCTTCTATGTGGATTCTCTTCCCGTCCCCAACAACTCTCTGACCATTTCAGGCTCCTTCTTAGTATCAGATGGAAACTCCCTGCTCAGGGAGAACTTCCTAGGCCATTAAGCCTCAGGTAACCACTAGTCCTGTTCTTTGGCCCCTTTGTTATCTTATTTTTTCTGACTAGTGCTTTCGGCTGATTTTTTAATTATTATTATTATTATTGGCTTATTATCATCTGCCTTCAAGCAGAACGGTGTCTTATTTATCTTCTGCCTCATTGTGTCTCCAGTGCCCAGAATAGATACTGACCCATGATAAATGTTCAATGAATAGTTGTTGAGCAATAAACAAATAAAATTCCTCAACACGTGCAATGCTTGCCCGCATCACCTCACCCCGCTCTGCAGTCTAGGGCAGGGTTAAAGGTCCTTAGTCCCTGGTCACTGGCTAGGATGTGTAACGAGTTTCATCAGCCACCGTATTGTTAGGCTTCACCTTGTTGAACTTCCAAAAAGAGTACAAATTAAACCAGATCAGCAAATTAGTATTATGAGTTCATTGTGCATGTAATAATAGTTGACAGACGGGGAGCTTTCCATCCCAGAGCTGAGGTGAAGCTCAAGACATGTCTTTGGAGAATGGCTTATGAAGTCAAAATGAGGGGGCTATGTAACTGTTACAAATGATCGGGTCTTTCAGTGGGGGGTTCCAGACAACAGGGATAGGTAAAAGAGATTATCTTACAGCATTTCAGGAAAATGACTTAAAGTTTCTTTAGGGAGTATCAGAGGCATTTACAAAGAATAATCCAAGTTAACTTTTGCTTATGTTCATGAAATAAGCTAGATTTTGTGTTGGTCACATGGCTTAAACAGTATTGTATGCTCAGGGAATTTTCAATTTGGCCTCCATTTTGTATTTTACTTTAACAACCTTTGAACGTAACTCCTAACCTTTTCTGGACTAACATTACGATAAAATTGGCTTCAGACACTGATGCCAACCCTCTAGCCACATCCACCTGTGTCCTTGTTTTTCTATTTAATCCATCCTATTTTGCCATCTCTTGTTGATTCTTATCACTTGAAAACATTTGTCCTTTGTTGCATGATGCAATGTATTTACAGGAATATGTACGCATTGTTATGTACATCAGTGTGAAAATGTGTGTATATTTATATGTCTTTTATATGTACTACATATATAGTAATGTGTATATATGTATATATGTGTATATATATAAATCATATATATATATCTTATAGATATATATACATAAAACTTTGGAACTTTTCGCATCCATTATCATTTATATCTTAATAGCACCTGATTTTCTTTTGGGAAATTACAACTTCTCCATGATGCAGCATCATAATGGGATTATAAATCAAGGTACCTGATCTCCTAGCAGAGGCGCAAGCTCAGGACCTAAGCCAGGCCAGCAGGAATCTCAAATTTTGAAGCCCTGAAAGATTAGGAGGAAGGAGGTAGAGTTCATTCTTTCCAGCAGCAGCCCTAGATGGAATGGTGGAATGATTCCAGAAGCCTAGATGCCTAGAGATGCCTTAATGGGGTTCGGGGTGGGCTGCCCTCAAATGTGTCACTTTGACATATTGATTATTTTGAAGGAAAATTACTGAAGAAACAGCCAATACAAGAAAGACTCTCTGAATCTCCTTTGGCCTCCTGAAAGCAGAAAATAAATTTCCCATGTGAAGGGTGCCCTTCCTGCACCTGGAGGGTGTAAGGCATTCTTAGTGCCAGCTATAGAAAATTCGGGACCAAGAAGGCTGGATAAACAAACTTTGTAAGCTTTTCACTAATTTGCCATCCCAAACACAAACCCCTTTGTTTTGTCAGTTCTTCACAAATTATTGTTTCTTTGTCAAACAGGTATAAAAGCTGACCGCTTTGGTCACTTTGAGCTTATTATCTTTGGGGTTTTCCTGTGTACAAAATTTATTTATTTTTTTCTCCTGTTAATCTGTCCCCTGTCAATTTAATTATTAGGCCAGTCAAGGAAACTGAAAGGGAAAAAAGGGACTTATTTTCTTCCCCTACAGGTTTTAATCCAGTCCCAGATCTTGTCCAGTTTTGAAGCCTATTCTCTGAATTTTCAATTAGTTCTCCAATCCTGTCCCTTTGTAAGTTTTCTAGAATTGATTTTGGGGTTTTTCTTTTTTTCTTACATGATTGTTTCTTTATTCTTAAGAATCAAATACTTTATTCCACGTATATATGCAATATACCTCATTTTTAACATTTCAGTTTCTATCTCCAATAGCTACTGAAATAATACCTTTATCATATTAACACTTCCATCTTTCCCCCTAATTTTTCTGTATTTATCAGACATGATGGATCAATAATATTTGTAAGTCATTTCAAAACTAAATAGAACAAAGCAAAGAACCCTAAAATAATAAAGCAAAGGTAGGCAACAACTTAAAAGTGCATGCAATCAATAACATCATTTGCATGGGCCCAAAGTGTGTTTGTGTGATGGGATGAATTGGAGCGTTTGTTCGGGAAACTTTATGAAAGTTTCCAATTGCATAATTTTGGTATACAGAGAATGTCAACTAAGTGCTGCAGAAAGTAAACGCTAAAGAGAGAGAAACTCCAAAGTTTCCAAAAACTTTCCAAAGTTTCCAAAATTCCTACAAAGAATATAGGAATGTAAGATAAAATTATAAAGATACTTCACAGATCATTTTCACCCTCTTTACCTCACTGGAGTTACCCTACAATTTCAAGGAAGATAATTAAGAATTTCTGGTCTCCATTTTAGTCCTAAAGAAAGTATAGCTCAGAAAGGCTGAAGGATTTCCTGAAAACCCTACAGGAATAGACCTTGTGTCCTTAACCTTTCACCTAATTCTCTTTTCTTACATTATAGTTCCCTTTTATCTTTTTTCTCCAAAAAATTTCAATCTTATGAAAGAATTGTTCATAATACTCCCTTCAAATCCTCCCCTAAATTTGCTAGTTTTTCACTTTTTACTGCATTTGTGTTCCTGTTTTCTCCCCTGCTCTACCTCTCCCTCTCCTTCCTCCCCTTCCCCTCTTCCTCCCCCAATTTCTGTTGCTCTGAACCTTTTGGGAGTTAATTACAGGCATCATAATATCAAAAGAAATTATGGCATGTATATACTAAAAAGAAGGATGTTCCTACATAATCATAATAAATTATCACACTTAGAAAATTTAGCATTGACACAATGAAAACTTCTGTAATTTGAAAAGACATTTCTTAGAGCAGTTTTAAGTTTACAGAATACTGAACAGATACTACAGAGTTTCCGTATATCCCTTCTCTCCCTCACTCAGTGCCCCCTGTTACTAACATCTTAACATCTTGACTTAGTGTGGTTCATTTGTTACAACTGATGAATCAGTATTGATACATTATTATTATTAACTGGTCTCAAGTTTACATTAGGGTTTACTCTTTGTGTTGTATAGTTCTGCCGGTTTTGACAAATACAATGTCATGTATCCACCATGACAACATCATACAGAATAAATTCCCTGCCCTAAAAATCCCCTGTGCTCTACCTGTTCATTTCCCACTTCTCTCCCCAACAAACTCCTGGGAAATTTTTACCTTTTTACTGTCTCCACACTTTTGCCTTTTCCAGAATGTCGTGTAATATCTCGCCTTTCAGACTGGCTTCTTTTACCAAGCAAATTGAAGTTTCTCCCATGTCTTCTTTGGCTTGATAGCTAATTTCTTTTTATTGCTGAGTAATATTTCATTCTATCCATGTATCACCATTTGCTTGTGATTCACCTTTTGAAAGATATTTTAGTTGCTTTCGGCTTGGCAATTTTTTTTTTAAGATTTCATTTATTTGACCATAGAGTTGAGGGTCCATATCTGGGCTTTCTACTCTGTTCCACTGGTCTATGTGTCTGTTTTTATGCCAGTACCATGCTGTCTTGGTGATCACAGCTTTGTAGTAAAGCTTGAAATCAGGTAACGTGATGCCCCCAGTTTTATTTTTGTTTTTCAACATTTCCTTAGCGATTCGGGGTCTCTTCTGATTCCATACAAATTTTTGGATTATTTGCTCCAGCTCTTTGAAAAATACCGGTGGAATTTTGATCGGAATGGCATTAAAAGTATAGATTGCTCTAGGCAGTATAGACATTTTAACAATGTCTATTCTTCCGATCCAAGAGCATGGAATGGTCTTCCATCTTTTTGTGTCTTCTTCAATTTCTTTCATGAGTGTTCTGTACACTCGAGTACAGTTCCTTTACCTCTTTGGTTAGGTTTATTCCCAGGTATCTTATGGTTCTTGGTGCTATAGTAAATGGAATCGATTCTCTAATTTCCCTTTCTGTATTTTCATTGATAGTGCATAAGAAAGCCACTGATTTCTGTACATTGACTTTGTATCCTGCCACGTTACTGAATTGCTGTATGAGTTCTAGTAGTTTGGGTGTGGAGTCTTTTGGGTTTTCCATATAAAGAATCATGTCATCTGCGAAAAGAGAGAGGTTGACTTCTTCATTGCCAATTTGGATACCTTTTATTTCTCTTTGTTGTCTGATTGCTGTTGCTAGGACTTCTAATACTATGTTAAACAAGAGTGGTGAGAGTGGGCATCCTTGTCGTATTCCTGATCTCAACGGGAAGGCTGCAAGCTTTTTCCCATTGAGGATGATATTTGCTGTGGGTCTTTCATAGATAGATTTTATGAAGTTCAGGAATGTTCCCTCTATCCGTATACTTTGAAGCATTTTAATCAGGAACGGATGCTGGGTTTTGTCAAATGCTTTTTCTGCATCAATTGAGAGGACCATGTGGTTCTTCTCTCTTCTCTTATTGATTTGTTCTATCACACTGATTGATTTGCGAATGTTGAACCATCCTTATAGCCCAGGGATGAATCCCACCTGGTCATGGTGGATAATCTTTTTAACGTGCTGTTGGATCCTGTTTGCTAGGATCTTGTTGAGAATCTTAGCATCCATATTCATCAGTGATACTGGTCCGAAATTCTCCTTTTTGGTGCGGTCTTTGCCTGGTTTGGGGATCAGGGTAATGCTGGCTTCATAGAAAGAGTCTGGAAGTTTTCCTTCTGCTTCAATTTTTTGAAACAGCTTCAGGAGAATAGGTGTTATTTCTTCTTTGAAAATATGGTAGAATTCCCCAGGGAATCCATCAGGTCCTGGGCTCTTGTTTTTGGGGAGGTTTTTGATCACTGCTTCAATCTCGTTATTAGATACGGTCTATTCAGGTTGTCAATTTCTTCCTGGTTCAATTTTGGGAGTTTATAGTTTTCCAGGAATGCATCCATTTCATCTAGGTTGCTTAGCTTATTGGCATATAACTGTTGATAATAACTTGTGATGACTTTCTACTTCCTTGGTGTTAGTTGTGATCTCTCCCTTTCATAACTTGGACCCTCAACTCTATGGTCAGATAATCTTCAATGAAACAGGAAAAAATGTACAGTGGAAAAAAGTCTCTTCAATAAATGGTGCTGGGAAAACTGGACAGCTATATGCAGAAGAATGAAACTCGACCATTCTCTTACACCGTACAAAAAGATAAACTCAAAATGGATAAAAGACCTCAACATGAGACAGGAATCCATCAGAATCCTAGAGGAGAACATAGGCAGTAACCTCTTCAATATCAGCCACGGCAACTTCTTTCAAGATATGTCTCCAAAGGCAAAGGAAACAAAAGCGAAAATGAACTTTTGGGACTTCATCAAGATCAAAAGCTTCTGCACAGCAAAGGAAACAGTCAACAAAACAAAGAGGCAACCCACGGAAAGGGAGAAGATATTTGCAAATGACAGTACAGACAAAAGGTTGATATCTAGGATCTATAAGGAATTCTTCAAACTCAACACACACAAAACAGATAATCATATCAAAAAATGGGCAGAAGATATGAACAGACACTTCTCCAATGAAGACATACAAATGGCTAGCAGACACATGAAAAAATGTTCATCATCACTAGCCATCAGGGAGATTCAAATTAAAACCACATTGAGATACCACCTTACACCAGTTAGAATGGCCAAAATTAGCAAGACAGGAAACAACATGTGTTGGAGAGGATGTGGAGAAAGGGGAACCCTCTTACACTGTTGGTGGGAATGCAAGTTGGTGCAGCCACTTTGGAAAACAGTGTGGAGACTCCTCAAGAAATTAAAAATAGAGCTTCCTTACGACCCTGCAATTGCACTACTGGGTATTTACCCTAAAGATACAGATGTAGTGAAAAGAAGGGCCATCTGTACCCCAATGTTTATAGCAGCAATGGCCACAGTTGCCAAACTGTGGAAAGAACCAAGATGCCCTTCAACGGACGAATGGATAAGGAAGATGTGGTCCATATACACTATGGAGTATTATGCCTCCATCAGAAAGGATGAATACCCAACTTTTGTAGCAACATGGATGGGACTGGAAGAGATTATGCTGAGTGAAATAAGTCAAGCAGAGAGAGTCAATTATCATATGGTTTCACTTATTTGTGGAGCATAACAAATAACATGGAGGACAAGGGGAGATGTAGAGGAGAAGGGAGTTGAGGGAAATTGGAAAGGGAGGTGAACCATGAGAGACTATGGACTCTGAAAAACAATCTGAGGGTTTTGAAGGGGTGGGGGGTGGGAGGTTGGAGGAACCAGGTGGTGGGTATTGGAGAGGGCACGGATTGCATGGAGCACTGGATGTGGTGCAAAAACAATGAATACTGTTATGCTGAAAAAAAAATTAAAAATTAAAAAAAAAGATTTCGTTTATTTATTTGACAGAGATCACAAGTAGACAGAAAGGCAGGCAGAGAGAGAGGAGGAAGCAGGCTTCCTGCTGAGCAGAGAGCCCGATGCAGGGCTCGATCCCAGGACCCTGAGATCATGACCTGAGCTGAAGGCACAGGCTTTAACCCACTGAGCCTCCCAGGCACCCCTGTTTGGCAATTACGATAAAAGTATTATAAATATGTGTGGGCAGACTTTTGTGCGCACATAAGTTTTCAATACATTTGGATAGATATCTATGAGTATGACTGCTGGATCATAAGGTAAGACTATCTTTAGCTTTGTAAGAAACTGCCAAACTGTCTTCCACAGTGACTACATTGTTCTGTACTACCATCGGCAATGAATGAGAGTTCCTGTTGCTCCACATCCTTACCACCATTTGGTATTGTAGTTTTTGTTTTAGTGGGAGATTTTTATTTGTTTTGTTACTGTTGTTTGTTTTTTGGTCTTTTGGTGGTTTTTTTGGTTTGTTTGCTTTTTTTGTTTTTCCTTTGCAATAGGCTTGTGTTGGTATTTTATTTTGTTTTTGTTTTTTAAGATTTATTTATTTTAGAAGGAGAGAGAGAAAGAAAGAGAGTATGGGGGGAGGTGCAGAAGGAGAAAGAATTTCAAGCAGACTCCCTGCTGAATAAGCAGCCTAATGCAGGGCTTGATGCCACAACCCTGAGATCACCACCTGAGTTGAAACCAAGGGTCAGATGCCTAACTGGTTGAGACACTCAGGTGCCCTGATATTGTTCAAACATACAAAATTCCCTACTGACATACAATGTTAAGGGTCTTTTCATAAGCTTATTTGCTATTTGTGTATCTTCTCTGGTGGAGTGTCTATTCAGATCCTTTGCCCATTTTGTAATTGCATTGTATTGTTAAGTTTTATGAATTCTTTGTATATTTTGAATACATTTGGAAGTATTTTTCTGAGTATGGTCTGTGCAAATATTTTCTCAAAGTCTGTGGCTTGCCTTTCCATCCTCTTAAGAATATCACAGTGCAGTGTTTAAGCTTTAATGTAGTACAACTTAACTCTTTCTTTCATGGTGTGTGCTTTTGCAGTTGTATCTAAAACAGAATTGCCTTTGATGGCCACAAGATGATTAGGTTTCCATACCTATCTGCCAAATCTTAAAAGTATATATAGAGGCCTTAACTAGCTTCAGTCATGTATACCATCCAGATAGTCTCCATACCATTTTCTTTTAAGGTTATATTCTTGGGGCAGCTTCCGGGAACATGGATGACAATCAGGTGTATATTCCAAGGACAGAGGTTAGAAATGGAATCTCCAATTGCCTGGATCCAGCTCTAGAGTCAACTGACACTCACAGCTTCTTGATGACCTCCCCCAAAAATCCATGAGGGAAGATTTAATCCCATGTCCTAAAACAATTGCCCTTGGCCTGGCCTTTGATGTTTGGGCAGAATTTCAATACATATCCCAAGCAGAAAGATTGGCGGGGGGAGTAAATGGTAGGACAGAGCATGATACAAAAGTATAGAACATCACAGAGCAAGTAGGACTTAAATTGAGGCTTGAAAGATGAATAGGATGTTTAGAAGAAGCAGAAAGGGCACTCCAGGCAAGAGGGAAAGGTGAAAATAAATATGACTTGTAGAGAAAAGTATGAAGTCAGGCTTACCTGGAGCCAAAGTGCTTTTTTGCAGGTGATTGGACTCTAAATCAGATGGGTTAGGCTGGGTAGGAAGGAGGCTGGCAAGAAGTCTGGAGGCTTTAGAAGCTGAGAATGAGTGTTTACAGGTGATCCAGGGAAGAGGAACTCCCTCCTGACATACAATTCAGGAAAACAACACTCATTCTGCTCTCAAACAGAGCTGGATTTGATTTTTTGCTTTGCTACTTACTGGCATTTTGAACTTGAACAAGCAATTTCACATCTATAAACCTCAGTTTCCTAATCTGAAAAGTCAGGACAATAGCACCTACATCTCAAGTCTGCTAGAAGGATTCAATGAAATAAAAATGTAAAATGTCCTAGTAACGTGCTTTGCATATAGGCAACCAGAGGATTAAAATTCTTATTTCGGGTATTAGAAGAGTTAAATGCCAAGGGTATGGTGTGTTCCTTTAATCCAACCACAAGATTAGAGTCACCATGGGTTTTTTTTTGGGTTTTCGTTTTTTGTTTTTTGTCTTTTGTTTTGTTTTTTGTTTTTTGTTTTTTGTTTTTGTGACAGTGTTTAATATTCTCAGAACTTAGCTCATTCCCTGCCAGGGAGCAGTGAAGGAGCCAAGCTGAACTACCAGAGTCTGAAGGCATTATGAGAAAACTGACAAGCAGGCAGACTCTGAAGACGATATAGTTAGTAAGATGATCAAACATAAGAACAAAACTCAGTCCAAAAACAGCTAGCTAAATCATTCTTGGAATTCTGGTTCCTGAGTAAGGCCAGGAAGAGTGCAGCTTGGTTCAAAAAGCATGAGACAATCCGGAGTTTTATAAGCCAGGGTAAAATTTACCCCTGGGTAAGAGATAATGTCTGGAAATTGTCAGAGGACAGATTGCTGGTAATATTTTGTTTCCTGTTTTATGTGTTAATTATACTGGATGTGTTAGCTTTATGCCAACTCATTGAGCTGTGCACTTAAGATTTGTGCACTTTTCTGTGTGTGTGATAGACTTCAAAAAACTGTAACGCTTTTTAAACTACAAGCCCAGGCCAAAAGGGTCTACTCAACCACACATTCACATAAATAAGAGAAGCATTGTAACTGTGCCTTGCTGTAGAAAAATGGTCAGTTTTTGTGGAATTAAAAAACTGAATCTCAATCATTAGAAAGTTGTGTGTAAATTAGAGTATCCTGTAATACGGATGGATTTATCTTTTATGAAATGGAACCTACCCATCACCTGCAAAGAACAAAAAATAAGAACAATTTTTTAAATGGTATGTAACTATATTCCACACTCTGTGTTTTCCCTGGAAAACCCATAAAATCGTAGAATCTCAGAGTTGGAGAGTCTGAAAGTCCTTTTTAATCCAGCATTCCACCTGACATGTATATTTCTCTCCAGCAATCCTGCTCTAATTTCTCTTTGAATGATTCCAGTGACAAACATCTCATTAGTACCTGTTCCGCAGTTACTATAATCAATTTTCTCATAGGTTATATTAGAAAATAATGAGTACAGGTCTTTGAATAAAAACTAGAGTTCTTATTTTGACTGTGTCACTTATTCTGCCTTTGTAAGCTCTGTCAAAACACTTCACTGCTCTGAACTTACTGGACAATCTGTAAAAAAAGGAATGATAATTTCATTTTATTTTTTTTTTAAAGATTTTAAAATCTTTTTTTTTTTTAGATTTTATTTATCTGTCAGAGAGAGAGAGAGGGAGAGAGAGCGAGCACAGGCAGACAGAATGGCAGGCAGAGGCAGAGGGAGAAGCAGGCTCCCTGATGAGCAAGGAGCCCGATGTGGGACTCGATCCCAGGACGCTGGAATCATGACCTGAGCCGAAGGCAGCTGCTTAACCAACTGAGCCACCCAGGCGTCCCTAAAGATTTTAAAATCTTTTTAATGAGAGCAGGGAGCAGCAGGGAGAAGGAGAAACAGGCATCCTGCTGAGAAGGGAGCCTGATGGCAGGGGGAGAGCAATCTCAGGACCCTTGGAGCATGACCTGGGCCGAAGGCAGACACTTAATGACTGAACCACCCAGGTGCCCCATAATTTCTCTTTATAGAGAGGGTTATGAAAATTAAGTCCGTTTCAGCCACAAGATCCAAATATCTAATACCTACCAGGTTTTCAGTAAAAGTATGGAATTTTATCTGTACTGATCAGTGGATGCATTCCACCGAAGTTCTTAACTATAATTATCTGAACACCAATTATGTGAAAGGAATAGTGAATGCATTTTTTTCTAACTCTCAAAAGTGCACTTTCAGGTAAGTATGAAGATATCCCCTCTGTTTTCTTATAGAAGCTTTATAGTTTCAGGTCTTATGTATAATTCTTTAGTCCAGGTTGGGTTGATTTTTGTATGTGATGTAAGATAAGGGTCCAATTTCATTCTCTTGCAGGTAGATTGTTTTCCTAATGCCATTTATTGAAGAATTGAAGACACTGCCCTTTCCTCATGTGTAATCTTGGCACCCTTGTCAAAGATCATTTGAACATATGCATGTGGAGTTGTTTCTGAGCTATGATGTTCCATTGGGCAATATGCATGTTTTTATGCCATATATTATTTTGATTACTAAATACGTTTTGAAATCAAGAAATGTGAAGCCACCAGCTTTGCTCTTCTGTGTCAAGATTGTTTTGGCTACTTGGGGTCCTTTGTGGTTCCATATGAACTATAGTATTATATTTTCTATTTCTATAAAAAATATTATTGTGATTTTGATAGGAATTGCACTGAATCACTTTAGGTAATATGAACATTTTAACAATATTTAGTCTTACCATCCATGAACATGGGATGTCTTTCATTTATTTGTGTCTTCTTTAATTTCCTTCAACAGTGTTTTATAGTCATCAGTGCATAAGTCTTTGCCTCCTTGCTTTATTCCTGCATGTTTTATTCTTTTTTAAGAAAAACTAATGTTATTTCTGTTCATAATTGCATAATCTTATATATAGAAAACCCTAAAGATTCTACACCCAAAAAAAAAAAAACAAAAAACTGTTAGAACTAACAAATGAATTCAGCAAAGTTGCAGGATACAAAATCAATATAAAAAATCAGTTGCATTTCTATATACTGACAAGAAAAATTTGGGTGCCCGGGTGGCTCAGTGGGTTAAAGCCTCTGCCTTTAGCTTGGGTCATGATCCCAGGGTCCTGGGATCAATCCCTGCATTGGCTCTCTGCTCAGCAGGGAGCCTTCTTCTCTTCTCTCTCTGCCTACCTCTCTGCCTACTTGTGATCTCTGTCTCTCAAATAAATAAATAAAATCTTTTAAAAAAAAATCTAAAAGAGGTCTTTTTTTTTAATCCACTCTGACACTCTTGATTAATGTAGTTAGATCATTGACATTTAAAGTGATTATTGATATAGTAGGATTAATATCTACCATATTCATTACTGTTTTCTACTTATTGCTCTTGATTTTTGTCTCTTTTATCTTCAACTCTCCTTCTGCCTTTTCTGGTTTTAATTGAGCACTTTAAATAATTCCATTTACCCTTTTGTTTTAGCATGTCAATTATAGTTTTTTTTTTAATTGGTTGCCGTAGAGTTTACAATATACATACATGTCCAACAGATCCAAACCCAATTTTATTTTTTTTCTTTTCAGCATAACAGAATTCATTGTTTTTGCACCACATCCAGTGCTCCATGCAATACGTGCCCTCCTTAATACCCACCACCTGGCTCCCCCAACCTCCCACCCCCCACCCCTTCAAAACCCTTGGGTTGATTTTCAGAGTCCATAGTCTCTCATGGTTCACCTCCCCTTCCAATTTCCCTCAACTCCCTTCGCCTCTCCATCTCCCTATGTCCTCCATGTTATTTGTTATGCTCCACAAATAAGTGAAACCATATGATAATTGACTCTCTCTGCTTGACTTATTTCACTCAGCATAATCTCTTCCAGTCCTGTCCATGTTGCTACAAAAGTTGGGTATTCATCCTTTCTGATGGAGGCATAATACTCCATAGTGTATATGGACCACATCTTCCTTATCCATTCATCCATTGAAGGGCATCTTGGTTCTTTCCACAGTTTGGCAACTGTGGCCATTGCTACTATAAACATTGGGGTACAGATGGCCCTTCTTTTCACAGCAACTTCTTTCAAGATATGTCTCCAAAGGCAAAGGAAACAAAAGCGAAAATGAACTTTTGGGACTTCATCAAGATCAAAAGCTTCTGCACAGCAAAGGAAACAGTCAACAAAACAAAGAGGCAACCCACGGAAAGGGAGAAGATATTTGCAAATGACAGTACAGACAAAAGGTTGATATCCAGGATCTATAAAGAACTCCTCAAACTCAACACACACAAAACAGATAATCATATCAAAAAATGGGCAGCAGATATGAACAGACACTTCTCCAATGAAGACATACAAATGGCTATCAGACACATGAAACAATGTTCATCATCACTAGCCATCAGGGAGATTCAAATTAAAACCACATTGAGATACCACCTTACACCAGTTAGAATGGCCAAAATTAGCAAGACAGGAAACAACGTGTGTTGGAGAGGATGTGGAGAAAGGGGAACCCTCTTACACTGTTGGTGGGAATGCAAGTTGGTGCAGTCACTTTGGAGAACAGCATGGAGATTCCTTAAGAAATTAAAAATAGAGCTTCCCAAACCCACTTTTAAATAACACTGTCCTGCTTTATTGGTAATGCAAGTATTCTTTAATAGTTTTCCTACTTCCTTCTCTTAAAACATTTCATCATTTATATCACTTATTTATAAGCTATAATCACTGAATATGTTGTTATTTTATTTTGATCTGTTATTAGATTAATTAAGAATAAGAAAAACAAAAGTTATTTTACTTTCATTTATTTCTTCCCTAATGTTCTTCTTTTCTTTATGCAGACCTGAGTTTCTGACCTCTGTGTTTTCCCTCTTTTCTGAAGAACTTATTTTAACATTTCTGGTAAGGCTGTTCTATTGGCAGCAAATCCCTTCAATTTTTGTTTGAAAATAATCATTACTTCTTCACTAGAAAAGCTTAATAATTATATTTAAGATTTACTTCTATATAAATGTATCAGCAAATATTAAACTGTTATACTTGTAATTTGAATACTATAATACAAACACGAGACACAAACTACCCAATGTTAAATACTGATCTCCTCTGCCTGATTCTGTAAATATTGAGTATTTTATATTTTATTAAAGGAACTTTTAGAGTCTTGTCAATATTTATATTATGTACTATTATTCCTCACCAAAATCTTCATGAAACCTAAAAGGCTGGTATTAAGGTAGTTATTTTTTTCTTCTTGAATATTTTAAAACATGCCAGTTTAGATTAGACTTCAGATTTCCAGGGTGCTATGGATATACTAACACAGGACACATGACTATTTTTTGCCCATTTAAGTTTGTTTGCAATACGACAGAAATGCCTTCAAATTTCAGATAATGGGAAAAAAGCATCCTAAGCAAATAAAAAAGATACGATGGGTCAATTTATATCTTAGTAAAAACAATGCATCATATCAATCAATTTTTAAACTAAATCCTTAAAATCATTTGAAAAACATTTGTGTCTTCTAATTGTCCATGTACTTATGTCATGGAAGAAGATACAAGACAAGTAATAGAAATTTTAAAAATCTCAAACTATTCTAATTCCTAAAATAAAGAATTTGCTAATTAAGAAATTATCATTATTGTTTAGAAAATAGGCCTTTTGCATAATCTCAAATTCACTTTAAATGATTGACATGTAATTTAATATCTAAAAATACTCTAGCTGAATAACTTGTTAATATTTATAGTGTGTTCCTTCTTTGGATAGACAGGATTCACAACAGCTCTCAACTAACGCTGAAAAAAAATCACTTGATAGCTGTTATCATAATTACCGATTAACTTATTAGTGGCTTACCACTTTATTCGGGAATTTATTGACATAAGAACCAATGAAGAGAATAATTTGAAAATTTCTCATTGTGCAACTGTGCCCATTAGTAAAATTAAGAATTTGATACATCGTTATGTATCTTATATTATATTACTTATACTTAGTTGCTTTACATGTTTCCATGTGTGTGATTTGACAAAGTAAAAAACTGATTTGACCAACAAAAACAAAAGCCAACAAAAGCTTTTTCCTTTTTCTTGCTTTCTTTCCTTTTCTTTTTTTTAAGAACAAATCAATGATTTGGAAGATTTGTTAGTACAAGACAGAACACAGGAGAAAAATCACACAGTGGCACTGAATGCCAATACCAATAATTATCTCATGTGGTTATAACTAAGGATATTAATAATGTTTGTGCTATTCACTATTCTTTAGAACAAAATCAAAGCCATTAACTTGAACCTGAAGTATACACAACTTATGCAAAATACTTTTAACAAGTTATGTTACATTTTAAAACATTAGGAACCAAATACCTGTACCGGTTTGTATTTTGACTTAATGGAACAAGAAGAGAACAATATTCAGCTAGGGAATGTTATATTAATAGTAATAAGTTCCTAAAGTTAAAAAATGTCTTCCTTTTCCTTTATACTTTCCACATGCTACACAATGCCCTGAAAGTATTCATTATAGGAAAATAATATCAATCATAGACTTTAGACTTTGCTTTGGAAGGAACTAATGAGAAGCAAATTAGAAGGTGAGGTTTCATTGTTGTTTTTGAATAAGCAGTCTTAACTTTTCTTCTCATGGAAGTTTAAATCAGCTTATTATAAATACAACTAAACATCAATTTTTGTGGCTTTCAGGTAAAGTCCAACACTTCATTTATATAGTCTGTGAGAAGAGGTCCTGATTTTGGAAAGATAGAAAAGAGACTTCAATTCTGTTCTGTTCTATTCTATTTTATTTTATGCGACTGTTTATCTGTATGTTAAGACTATACGTGTGTGCTATTGCACTTCAAAACTGTGCTTCATGATTTAAGTCCCTCACAGATGGGGAGACACAGGATGGCAAGGAAGGTTGGAACCTGGGGCTCTAACACTGTCTTGGGGCTTCAGAGGAGGAATCTCATATGGCAAACCAAAAAGGAGAAGGAGGAAGACACCTTCTTACAGTGTTAATTAAGCACCTGTTAAAGACTAGGCTCAGGGCTGGGGGCTTTGATGTAATGCTTTTTTAAATTAAAATTTAATTTATTAATATATTTATACATTTATTTATATACATATGTGTGTATATACATTTATTTATTTATATGTTTGTTTGTTTGTTTGTTTGAGGGCAGAGGCAGAGGAAGAGGGAGGGACAGAATCAGGCAGGCTCTACACCCAGCCCTGAGATCAGGACCTGTGGGCAAATCAAGAGTGGGTGGTTTAACCGACAGAGCCACCCAAGCAACCCTTGATGTAATGCTTTTCAATCTTCAAAAAGTTACAAATACAGTATCTTGCTCAGATGTGTTGCAGACCCGTGGATTTATTTATTCACCACCTATTTGCCACTTAACCTTTAGGTCTCAGTTTTCTCAGCTCTAAGATGGAGCTAAGAAGAGCATTTCTGCCTGATTTTGTCAAAATTAAGTGATTCATGCACAGAGGCGAGTGTGCTGCCTGGCATTTGGTTAAGGCGCCCAAGAAATGCCGGGTGCTGCTGATATCATCACTGTTTACCTGGCAAGATTCCAACTGTGGGATGAGAGAGGGTGACTCTTCATAAGCAGAAAAGAGCAACGCTCCGAGCCTGGCCTTTTCCAAGACCTCTTCTGGAGGGCAGCCTGGCTGACGTGGAGTCTGGGGTCCAGGGAAGGAAGGAGGGGAAAAGGAGGCTCACTGGGCGCTGCACGCGGCGGGTGGGGCGTACAGCTGGGACAGAGTTCCCACCCCGGGGCGCAGGGGGGAGGACGCCAGGGGCGGGGCACAGTGGGGGCGGGTGGGGAGAGGCGAGTTGGGCGGGGCGAGTTGGGCGGAGCCGGCAGGCGGTCCTGCAAGCTCAGCTGCCGGGACCCGCGGGGACGTCGCCTGCTCAGAGCTCGGCAGAGCAAGAGGAAGAGAGAGCTATGCTTGGGGCGGTGGGCTCCCTGGTGGCCACTGTCTGGGCGGTGCTTCACCTCCGCACCCTCCTGCTGGGTGCCGTCGCCTTTCTGTTCTTTGCTGATTTCCTCAAAAGACGGCGCCCAAAGAACTACCCGCCAGGTCCCCTACCTCTGCCCTTCGTGGGCAACTTCTTCCATCTGGACTTCGAGCAGTCTCACCTGACGATTGAGCGGGTAGGAGCGGGCGAAGGTGCAGGGCTGTGCCGGGACCCTGACTTGCAGGACAGGGGCCATCCCGGGGATCGAGGGCGGGAGGCTGGGTGGCTGTGCAGCGAATGCAGGTTCCTTGGTAAATCCTGCTTCGAGCCTCGATTTCTTCACTGTCTACTGGTATGATTACACCTGTCCTTTCTAGAAGTGAAATATTATTCACTGATGACTATTTAAGGGTGCCAGACATGTTACAGTCTCTAGCCCATTTAGTTGTGTATCTTGTTAAGTGTTATTGCAACATCCTGTTTATAATATGATCACTTTGTCCTTTTAAATATTTTTGTCGTGGGGGTGGGGGTTTGGGGAAGCTGTACTTACCTTCTCCGCTGTATTTCCTGAGTGTAAAATGATACAGGATTCCCTAAATCCTCACCACTTGTGAGTAACTTAACCCCTCCCTTTCCATCTCCTCTCCCTGCTATCAGGGCTCACTAAAGTAATTTGTTTTAAAGTGTCCCTCTGCTTAAATTTTCTTAGTGCTTCCTACTTACTGCCTTCCAGAGTTAGGGATCCACTTGGAACTCTTCTTTTTTTTTTTTTTTTTTTTTTTTTTTTTAGATTTTATTTATTTATTTGACAGACAGAGATCACAAGTAGGCAGAGAGGCAGGCAGAGAGAGAGGAGGAAGCAGGCTCCCTGCTGAGCAGAGAGCTCCATGTGGGGCTTGATCCAGGGACCCTGGGATCATGACCTGAGACTAAGGCAGAGGCTTAACCCACTGAGCCACCCAGGCGCCCCGGAACTCTTCTTAACTCAGCCTCTTTCCACCTTTTTATAATCATGTCCCACCAGGGTTTCCTAACTCTGTCCTCTCTGATTTCCTTAAAATTCCCTTCAGCATCCAGCCCTCTCTCAAACATCCTCAGCTGGTTTCCTGTCACTCAGCTAGGTACTTCTGTTATCTGTCACTACCTAGATGAGTGACAACACTGTGGTAGGTGACTGTGAAGGTTAAATAAAATTATCAGTAATCAAATCTGGCTTTTAGTAGGTGCACAACAAATATTTGTTCCCCTTTTCCTAGACGTACCCCGGGCACTTTAAACACATGCTTCTATACTCAAGTACAGGTGGAGAAGGTTTTATCAATTTCTTGGAGAAACACCCAATTGGGAACACTAAGTGACAGGATTAGTAACAGAAGTTTAAAGCTAGGCTCCTAAACCTATACCCTTGTTTAAGAAATGCGTTGGGTGACTGGGTGGCTCAGTTGGTTAAGCAACTGCCTTCCACTCGAGTCATGATTCCGGAGTCCCAGGATCGAGTCCCACACTGGGCTCCCAGCTCCATGGGGAGTCTGCTTCTCTCTCTGACCTTCTCCCTCTCATGCACTCTCTCTCTCTCTCTCTCAAATAAATAAATAAAATCTTAAAAAAAAAAAAAGAAAGAAATATGTTGCTTAAACCTGGCTGGCTCAGCTCAGTCAGTGGAGTATGCGACTCTTGATCTCAGGGTTGTGAGTTTGAGCCTGAGTTTGGGTGAAGAGATTACTTAAAATCTTTTTAGGAAAGAGAAAGAAATATGTTGTTTAATTTCCAAGTATTTGGAAATTTTCCTGCTTTCTTTCTAATGATTTCCAGTTTGATGTCACTATGGTAAAAGGACATATCCTGTATAATTTCAGGTCTTTTAAATTTGTTGAGGTTTGTTTTATGACCCAGCATACAGTCCCATGCATGCTTGAAAAAAATGTATGTATTCTGCTACTGTTGGGCTGAGTGTTCTATATGTATCAATTAGATCTCATCGGATGATCCTGTTGTTTGGTTTTCTATGCCCTTCTATAACCTGACCTCTTACCTATTGATTCTATCAATCACAAGGAGAGGCATGTTGAAGTCTCCAACTATAATTACAGGTTTGTCTATTTCTCAACTCAGTTCTGGTAGTTTTTCCTTTTTGTATTTGTCATCTCTATTATTTGGAAGATGCATGTTAAAATTAATATATCTTCTTGATGAATTGACTCTTTTGTTATTATGTAATATATCTCCTTATCCCCGGTGATTTTCATTGCCTAGGCTTTAGCTGATATGATACAGACACACCAGCTCTTTGATGATTATCTGGATGGTGTGTACTACATTCTTTCACTTTTAACCTATTTGTATCATTGTATTTGAAATGAGACAGTATACAGGTGGATCATTTTTTTTTTAATTCGCCAATCTCTTTTATTTTTTTTTTTTAAGATTTTATTTACTTATTTGAGAGATAGAGAGAGAACAAGCAGGAGGAGCAGTAAGCAGAAGGAAAGGCACACTCCCCGCTGAGCGAGTCCCCATGTAGGAATCCATCTCAGTACCCTGGGATCATGACCTGAACTAAAGGCAGGTGCATAACTGACTGAGCCACCCAGGTGTCCCAATCTCTGTCTTTTAATTGGCGGATTTAGATCATAATAGTTAATGTAATTGTTGATAAGTTAATACTTAAGCCTGCCATTTTGTTATTTATTTTCTATTTTTCCCCTCTGTTTCTTATCCCCATATTACTCCTTTTCTGTCTTTCTGTGGGTCACTTCAACTTTTTTTTTAAGAATTCCATTTTAATTTATTTATACTGCTTTTTAGTATATCTCTGGATTGTGTTTAAGTGTCTGCCTAAGGATTATAAGAGGCACATGTAGCTTAATACAATCTACAGTATTACCATTTTACCACATCAAGTATAGTATCGATTCCTTACAACCAGTAGGTACTTTCATTCTCCCTGCTTTATAATTATCTTGAATATTATTTCTATATATATTGAGAACCACATCAGACAATATTATAAACTTGCTTTTAACTATTAAGCACACTTTTTTTTTAATTCAAGAGGAGAATAATCTATTATATTTACCAATTTACCCTTTATGTTGCTCTTCCTTCATTCCCAAAGTTCCTAATTTTCTACCAGTATCATTTCCTTTTTACATGAGGAACTTTCTTTAGCCCTTCTTCTAGAACTGGTCTGCTGGCAAAAACTTCTCTTAACTTTCCTTTACCTAAAAATGCCTTTATTTCACCTTCATTTCTGTATATTTTCACTTAACGTAGAATTCTAGATTGACAGTTTCTTTCATTCAACGTTTTAAAATGTTATACCACTTCTTTCAGGCCTCTGTGATTTCAAATGAGAAATTTGCTGTGATTTGAATTGCTCCTCCCCATAAGTAATAAGTTGTTTTTCTCTGCGTGATGTCAAGAAGATTTTTTTTGCTTTTTTTTTTTTTAAGATTTTATTAGGTTATATCTTTTGTGTGAGAGAGAATGAGAATCTGAGGCAGATCTGCGCTGAGCACAGAGTCCAACCTGGGGCTTGATACCATGACCAAGAGATCATGATGTGGGCTGAAACCAAGAGTTGGACACTCAACTGACTGAGCCACCCAGATGCCCCAGTTTTTTTGCTATTAGTTTTCAGAGATTAGATTATGGTATGTCCTGGTGTTGATTTCTTTGAGTTTATTGGGTTATTAGATCTGTAGTTTGATCTCTTACCAAATTCAAGAAGTTTTCAGTCATTATTTCTTCAAATATTTTTTTTTAATTCCACATCCTTTTTCCTCTCTTTCTGGGACTCTTGGATGGTGATGGTGCAAATGTTACATCTTTTGTTATTCTAACATAAGTCCCAGAGGGTCAGATTTGTTCTTTTCAATCTATTTCCTCTGTGTTGTTTGGGTTTGATACAGTCTATTGATCTGTCTTCAGTTTCACTGGTTCCTTTGTCATTTCTGTTCTGCTATTGAGTTGCTTTATTGAGGTTTTTGTTTGGGTTATTGTATTTTTAAGTTTTAATTTTTCCCTTTGGTTCTTATATATATCTTTTATTTCTTTGGTAAGATTTCCTAATTTTATTTTTTAAAGATTTTTTAATTTAAAAATATTTTTTATTATGAGGGTAGGGAGGAGCAGAGGAAGAGAAGAGGAGGGGAGAGAGAGAAAGAGAGAGAAAGAGGGAGAATCCCAAGCAGACTCTGTGCTGAGCATGGAATCTGATGGAGGGCTCAATCTCATGACTCTGAGATCATGAACTGAGCAGAAATCAAGAGTCAGATGCTTAACAGACTGAGCCAGTGAAGTGCCCCCCAATTATTTTTAAATTTTTAAGAATATTTATTATTGTTTATTGAAACATTATAACTGATTTAAAATCTTTATTCCTATAATTCCAACATCACTGTCATCTCAGTATTGGTATCAACTAATTCAAACTGAGATTTTCTTGGCTCTTGGTAAGGTGAGTAATTCTGGAATATGTCCTATAAAACATGTTGTGTTTTATATGACTTGGGACATGTAAATTCTTCCATTTTGGTAGAGAGTCAACCTGTTTATGGTCAGAAGCTCACTTTTGTGGATTGTGGCTCAAATGCCAATTTAAGTTATAAACCCTCTTCTCTTCAGTGCTTCTAATCTTCCCCTCTTATGTGTTATCCACCCACCGAGGACTCCATCTCCACATTCTCATCAGTACAGGCTAGGGAGAATGATAATGGGGACAAAAGACCACTCCCTCCCCCAGTCCTGGGTAGGGTAACCTCTTCTTTACAGTAGGGAGGATGGAAGTCAGAGATCTATCCATATATGCTCCATGGGGAAGGAACATCTCCTTATTTCTGTAGATGAAGGGTAGAAATAAGAATTTTTCCTCTTAACCCCTCCAGTTCGGGGGTGAAATTTACAGTTTAGCTCACAGACTGGGCAGGCAAGGGGCATCACCTCGTTACTACAAAGATTGGTTGGGTAAAGACAAGTTCCCATCCATGTTTTCCACTCATGGAGCACCCATTAGGGTGGGGGAGAATCACACCTTTTTTCATGCTGTTGTCTCCAGAATAGGGACGGAGAAAGGTTAAAAAGTTTCTGTCTTATCTGGCCAAGCTTTTTCTGTCACTTTGGCTAGAGAAAACAGTACTTTCTTGGAGTTATTTTTCCTGTGCTAATTAGAGTAATGATTAGTAGGAGTAAAATGGAAATTCTTTTACTCAATCTTGTCTGGAAGGGAAATTTGATCTGTGCCCTTGTTTTACCATTAAGATAGAGCTTATTAGAAAGGGTAAATGATTTACCTGTCATAAAATTGTCTAGTAGTGAAATTGAGGCTAGGATCTAATCCATGGTCTGGTGTTTTCTCATCAAGTCAGACTGTTACATTTTACTCCATATAGGTTCGCATTTTTTATATTTTTGGTTGTAAAACAAATGGAATCAAATGGTTCATTCAGTTACAATGAATTTTACATTCCCCAAATTTGGAAACATTAAGTCCCAATGATTTGCTGGGTCTTGTAGCAGGATTTAGATGTTCATTTTCATTAATCTTCACAAAAAACACACAAGTCAGGTATTCTCTTGTGGTGGGTCCATTTTGCCATTGAGGAAACTGGCTGAAAATAATAAAGTCTTTTGCTTGAGTTATTCAGTACAGATAATGGCAAAAGGAGGAATCTCTGGAATCCAAGGCTTCTTGACTCTTACACCTATCCTCTACTTACACCACTTGACTTTTCATGGTAGAGGATAATGGATTCATTGATTCAACACACATTTATAAAGTGTTTACCATAGGACAGCCACAACACAAAACAGTGTATGATGAAATGTGTGGTGTAGACTCATGGTAACCAAATGAGGTATCAGGAGATGAGATCACAGAGAGTGGGAAGCCCTAGAGACAACCTCTTGTAGAATGTTGGGATAAATTGGGCTGAGCTTTAAATGCACATCAGGCAAGTGGCCATGTGGAATTAAGGGGATGGGAGATTTTTTTTTAAACCCGAGGAAGTGGCATGAGCTAAAACATAGCAATAATACAGTGAGGAAACTAGCCTGTTTAAATGGCATGATGGGAACTTTTCTTGTGTTATTTTCCCTATTTTCTAAACTTTCTCTATCGCAGCTATATGACCTATTAGATGAGCATTTATCAAAATAAGAGAAAACTTTACGGGACTAAGGTGGGAGAATGGTAGATAAGGTGGATAAATGAATTAATTAAAATACACATTAAGCTGTTTATAACAGAGACCTAAAAATGCAGTAATGTAAAAAAAGATGGAGACTTACTTTTCTTCCACAAATGAGTTCAGATGTAGGCAGGAAGTTAAGGAGCGAGTGGCTGCTTTATACCTGAAGGTCATCCAAAAACTCCAGTTCCTCCTACGTTGTAGTGCTGGTCCTGCAACACCTTTGTGTCTGAGTTCTGCTCTGTAGAAAGGGGAGTAGGGAAGGTGGTGAGCAAGCAGCTTTCATTTAAGGCTGAGACCCAGAAGGAGAACATATGTTCCCCATCACCACTACTCCTGTACCATTGTCTACACCTGGAGAAGCTGGGGAATGTGATTCTTGATTGGGAAGTCAAGTGGCTCCTTAATACTTAGGGAGTGCCATCACTCAGAAGAAGGGAGAATATCTTCATCCTTTCATTTAAAGATGAAAACTAAAGAAAGAGTTAGAAAGAGCCCAAGCTTTATGCCCCCAAGCTATGTGCTAAATCTCTGTGCCTCCTTTTCTGAAAACTGAAAATGCTTTCTAGGATGGTTAAAAAAATCGCATAACCCCATGAATATCAGTTTGTTGTCAGAGTGCCTAGCAATTAATGCTTATTTCTGTAGCTATACCACTCTTCCCTTTTTAAAAAAATTGATAGCAAGAAATTAAAGGAAAGCCACTGTGTTGCATAGCAGGCATACCTTCTCTGGCCTCCTCACTGGATGGGCTCCATTATCCCACTCTATGGCCTCTTCCGCTTCATTGCTTTGTCAATACCTTACCAGAGTCCCTTTGCTAAAATATGCTCCCAAATATATCAATAACAATACAGAAATTGATTATTGATATTAGTATTATGGCTAATCCTGCCATAACCTCCATTTTATGGATTTGGAAACTGAGACACAGAGAAGTCAGATAACTTGCCCCTAAATCACACAGAAACTCACAATTGGATTCACACATTTGTAGGACTTCACAATTCAAGCTCTTAAATACTCACTTCCATTGTGTCTCCTATTCAAACATCTCCAGACTTTCAGTTACAAACAGGACTCAAACTATTTCAGCTGGCATGGAGGCCCTCCTCCATCTAGCTCAGATCGCCTTGCCAGCTCTGTCCCCTATCTCCTTACTCAAATGAGGAGCCTTGTCTTCTATCTCCTTATTTTTCCCAGGAACCTGTCCTGGCGCCTGGTTCCCCTATGTGTTCCCTAACTTGCCCCCATCGAATGACTTACCGTATAGAATAGTAAAAAGAAGAACTGATTATATTCCTGTGTGCTCCTTTAGACTGTGGAGCTTCCTTAATATAAGAGCAGATTCATGACATACACTAGATTTTCTTTTTTATTTTTAATTTTTTATTTCTTTTCAGCATAACAGTATTCATTGTTTTTGCACCACACCCAGTGCTCCATGCAATCTGTGCCCTAATACCCACCATCTAGTTCCCCCAACCTCCCACCCCTGCCCCTTCAAAACCCTCAGATTGTTTTTCAGAGTCCATAGTCTCTCATGGTTCACCTCCTCTTCCAATTTCCCTCAACTCTCTTCTCCTCTCCATCTCCCCTTGTCCTCCATGTTATTTGTTATGCTCCACAAATAAGTGAAACCATATGATAATTGACTCTCTCTGCTTGACTGATTTCACTCAGCATAATCTCTTCCAGTCCCGTCCATGTTGCTACAAAAGTTGGGTATTCATCCTTTCTGATGGAGGCATAATACTCCATAGTGTATATGGACCACATCTTCCTTATCCATTCGTCCGTTGAAGGGCATCTTGGTTCTTTCCACAGTTTGGCGACCGTGGCCATTGCTGCTATAAACATTGGGGTACAGATGGCCCTTCTTTTCACTACATCTGTATCTTTGGGGTAAATACCCAGTAGTGCAATTGCAGGGTCATAGGGAAGCTCTATTTTTAATTTCTTGAGGAGTCTCCACACTGTTCTCCAAAGTGGCTGCACCAACTTACATTCCCACCAACAGTGGAAGAGGGTTCCCCTTTCTCCACATCCTCTCCAACACATGTTGTTTCCTGTCTTGCTAATTTTGGCCATTCTACTGGTGTAAGGTGGTATCTCAATGTGGTTTTAATTTGAATCTCCCTGATGGCTAGTGATGATGAACATTTTTTCATGTGTCTGATAGCCATTTGTATGTCTTCATTGGAGAAGTGTCTATTCGTATCTTCTGCCCATTTTTTATATGATTGTCTATTTTGTGTGTGTTGAGTTTGAGGAGTTCTTTATAGATCCTGGATATCAACACTAGATTTTCAAAGGATTCCGTGACTCAGAATAGAGTAGGAACCCATCGTTAATGACGCTTTATTCCTTATTTCCTTAGGTCTGTTTTTCTTTTCTTTCTCTCTTTCATTCTTTTTCTTTATCAGATAGAAATACTTCTGAACTATAAAATCAATACAGGGATGGCTTGGTGGTTCAGTGGGTTAAGCGTCCACCTTCTGCTCAGGTCATGATCCCAGAGTCCTGGGATCGACTACTGCATGGAACTCCTTGCTCAGCGGGAGCCTATTTCTCCCTCTCCCTGCCACTTCCCCAGCTTATGCTCTCTCTCTCTCTCTCTCTCTCTCTGACAATAAATAAATAAAATCTTTAAAAAATAAAAATAAGTAAACAAAAGCAATACAAACATTAAGAAAATATTTAAGAATACAATTTAGTGAGAGGGAGAGAATCTTGCCCCTCCTTGTGCCAACCCAGCCCCCCACACGTACCCAAACATGCTGAGCAGCTCCTCTATAAGATTTGGTATATATCTCTCCAGACTCCTGTGTAATAAAATAAAAATATTCCTATTTGTAACTTTTTACTAGAGCTTCTACCAATCAGTGAGTAAAAAAGTTGAACTTCCCAATTAAAAAATGGTTAGAAGATATAAACAATCTTTTTAAAAAATAATGCATATATTGGGGAAAAGGTGTTAAACCTTAGTAACATATAGAAACAGCATGCATTGTTTTGTCTATTAGAATGGTATGTGCATGTGTGCACACATGTGCGCATGCACACACGCGTGCGCGCACACACACACACACACACACTGCTCAGGGCAGGTCATATCTGGAAGGAGCAGACCTTCTCTCCTCCTGCCTGGGAAATGAGAATTGCTACACTTTTACTCTTTTCCTTTTCCTTTGTGTCTTTGTTCTGTGGGTTTTTGAGTTTAAGAACTTAGAAGTGGAATCTCTCCCAGTTGTCTGCCTCGTGGGTATCATGGTTCAAGCTGTTATCTCACTAACCCTCCCTTCTAATTTTTCTTCATTCTAAAAATTTATTTTGTTCCACCTTATTATGTAAGGTAAATGTAATTCCACTTTTGGAATTTTGACCATTTGTCTTAAATTTCCTGTCTCCTATTACTTTCGTTCACCTTTTATAGTTCCTGTGTGAATTCTTTTCTCTTTTCTATCTTCCTTTCTGATATTAAGCCTATTTTAGCCTCCTGAATCATTGTATTTTTAACCTCTTTTGTTCTCTTGCTCTCTCATTTGTGTATTGACTTGGTGATTGTTGTATATTGGGCAGCATGCTCTACACTACAATGTCCTCAGGTGCCCAGTGTGTTACACATTTACCTCCTGTAAAGTGATCAGCAAGATTGTGGGCACAGTGCACGTGAGAACTCTTAGACACCACCATGGTAGATAAGAGGGTTCTGTGAGGTCATTTGACCTATGATTACACAGTTGACTATGCTGTGAAAGTTTCTGGTCCAGTTCTTTTGGACTAGAAATATACATGGGCAGAGAGCTGGTAGAGCTGAAACTCTGGAAGAGGTCATTTCAGTAAATGCTAATGGGGCACTGTGTCCAGGCCCAGTACAAGCTGAGATTCTAGGCTGTATAAGCACATTGTTTGTTAGAAGTCCTTCAGCTTGGGGCGCCTGGGTGGCTCAGTGGGTTAAAGCCTCTGCCTTCGGCTCAGGTCATGATCCCAGCATCCTGGGATCGAGCCCTGCATTGGGTTCTCTGCTCTGCGGAGAGCCTGCTTCCTCCTCTCTCTGCCTGCCTCCCTGCCTGCTTGTGATCTCTCTGTCAAATAAATAAATAAAATCTTAAAAAAAAAAAAAAAGAAGTCCTTCAGCTTAACCTGAGATTTTTAGCCATTCCAAAAAAACATCTTTTCTGGGTATTCTAAATTAGTCAAGAAATCCTTTTTATAAAGCCCTAAGAGGTTCATCCAGGCGGTCAGCAAGATGAAACAATGAACAAAAAACACATTTGCTTGATGTTCATGGACCCATTCCTGGCATTTATAAGCAAATCTTGCCTCCATCCTTTCCAGCAAGATAGGACATACTGTGCTAGAGGCGAAGATTGTTGGAAGACTCTGGGCTAAAAGGACAAGGGAGGCATTGAGTTCAGGCTTGGTTTTTAATGTGGGAGCAGGATGGTGGAATGAGACCGGTGTAATCCATTGAAGTTGCTCTGATGAGGAGGGCACTGGGGTCCGAGGCACTGAGGGTGGCAAAGGGGAACACGAGGGCATAGGGATCGGAAAGGAGGGGCTGCAGACACGAGCAGGAAATGGAACCCTTCTGTTTGCTACCACTGCCTGCAGCTAGCCACAGCCGTTGCAGATGAGAGGCCAGGATAGGGTCTACTGAGAGTCATCTCTTGAAGGAACAAGTCAGGAAATACCTTGATTAGTAGCCATTCACTCTCATCCAGCTCACTTGCACATACCTGCATATTTGTGCGTACTTGTGACACACCACACACTCTTCTGTTCTCTTCCTCCCACTCTCTCCCTCCCTCCCTCTCTTTCTCTCCCACTAAACTCTAAGGGTCTGGTGCCTTCTCAGGCTTGAGAAGCAAATCTTATATAATGCCTGACAAATTCCCTCTACCACCCAACAGCTTTGTTACCTTGGTGACATTACTTGGGCTAGGACTCATTTTCCTTTTCTGAAAGACAAGGAAGATCATTAATGCCAGAGGGTGGTTGTAAGATTAAATAAAACAAACAGTGAAAAGGGCCTCACATGGCACCCTGTGTCTGTGTGCCTTCCTCCAGCACATCACCCATGTGCTCTCGTCCTCTCTGTTGCCATGAGCCCAGTCATTCCTCAGAGACTCAGGCAGCTGTGCGCCAGGTACCAGAAAACCAAGTGCCTTTCACACAGTTGCTTTCATTCTTCCTCACCAAACTCTTTGAGGGAGTTTTGTTTTGTTTTTTCCTTTCTATAGCTGAAGCTCGAAAGAATAAAAAAAAAAAAAAAGTGAAACAACTTTCCCAAGAGCCCACAGCGAATGAATCATAAAGCTAAGGTGCCCACATTAGTCAGGAACTAGAGTGCTTTTCCCCATAGGTGGCCCCAGCTAAGACTTGAATTTTTAGCCATCTAGCACATGTTGAGGAAAGGGACATTGTCTTCTACTTCAACACTTATGATTTACTAAAAAGTCCATGATTGCAACTCCAGACTTACACTAAAAATATCAGCCTTCTTTGGCCTGTCACGTGTTCTGAATTATCTCCCCTCACTTAACTCTAAGCTAAGATGCTCCTGGGTTAGAGACCTTGTTTGTTTTATTATAGTTACATCTTCATGCCTTGTTCTTGGGAGAGTGGTGGATGCTCACTCAAGTTGTGTAGGTTGAATATATGAATAAATATTTATAAAGAACATCCACATCCTGTAGTGAATTCAATCCAACTCTAGTAGAGAGGAGGGGAAAGGGAAACAGAGAAGAAATGTTCCCATCATGCCAAGGTACACACTCTCCTCAGTACAAGATCTTCCCCAGCTACACAAACCCCCTCCATTCCCAGACACACAGACATGTACATATTCAGTTGTGACTATTTTTCAGTTTGTGAAGAAATACGGAAACATTTTTAGCATGCAGCTTGGTGACATGCCTGTAGTTGTCATAACTGGATTGCCCTTGATCAAAGAAGTCCTTGTTGACCAGAACCAAATCTTTGTGAACCGCCCTGTGACTCCTGTCCGAAGACGTATCTTTAAGAGCAATGGTAAGTTTCTTAACCAATGTAAGATGGCTGTGTTTGATATTTTATGATCTGTTAAAGATGCCTCTGTGACTGTAATTCTCCAACACTCTCATGGAGCAGGCCCATTATAAAATTTCGGAAATTAAAGCTGGATCCTGGATGCCCACAATTCCCTACTGAATACCAGGTATTCAGTTCTTAGAGAACCTGGCAGGTTCTGTCAGGAATTTAGAAGAAGCTGTGTCTCCTGCATGAACTCACTCTGGAAACACTGATGAACAAGTAATTGCATTACTCGGTGATGGCAGAGAAAGAGGCAATGCATTTTCGTTCTCTCTTTCTGCTTCCTGCTCCAATCTCTTCCCTTAGGCAAATCGATGCAGATCTGCTTCCTTCTGCTGCTTATGTAAGTCCCTCTTCTTGCCTCTAGTTCAGTGCTTTCTTGTTAGGGCTGTTACAGTATCTTAAGCCTTCCATTCTGTGTTAGAAAACTTTGGCAAGAATACTTAAAATTGTCATTAATAGATATAAACACTACTGTATGTTGGCTAACTGAACATAATAATTGAGTGAATGAATGAATGAATAAAATCTCTGTAAACCCCCCAAAAATAAAAAATAAATTAAATGTTTATTCAGTTTCTTTATTGGCTATATATATTCAAGTTTTTGTGTTATTTCTTAAGTTACTTTCAGTAATTATTTCTTAGAAAATTCATTTAAAAATAATAAATGCAAAACATTTAAAAATCTAAATGGATAACTCAAATCTATTACTCTACCAAAGCACCATTTCTTTCAGTTGCTTCCCAGTTCCTTTTTGATATAGTTAATCTTCCAACACTACCAGGCACTACCAACACAACAGTGAGTAGTGCAGATAAAATCTGTGTCCTTAGGTAACTTATTCTATTCAGAAAGATTGCATCAATTAGCTCTCATAACTTAAAACATCATTTTTATTAAGATATGTACAGGATGCATTTATTAGGGGCATCTAACCTAGTCCTTGGATTCAAGGAAAGCTAATATAGATAAATGACAATCAAGTTAACAAAATGAAGAGGCAATCGGGCATACAGACTAGAATAGAAAAAGTTCTTGAGATGGGAAGAACAACAGTGAACTTGAGGAAGTAAAAGGTGGCCAGTGTGGCAAGTGCAGGGATTAAATGGAGATAACGGAAGGAAGATGGACTTCTTGAGCTTGGCCAGGAATTGTTCACACAAGTTCTTGTTAAGTGTTTTGGGTTTTATGCTAATAACAATGGAAACTCTTGAATGGTTTTAAGTAGATGAAGGAATCACCACATTTACGTTGTACATTTTAAAATCTTATGTAGTTTGCCCTGTAGAAAATGGCATACAGGGAGCAAGAGACTATGGTAGCATTTTAGGTTAGAAAAGGTTGCAGTGTAGACTAGGGAGAAGGCAATAAATGACAATAGAGTAGATTAGACCAGGTTAGTAGTAGTGAAGATTCACAAATTTAAGGTATCCAGGGGGGTAAATCCAATAAGATATGATGACCTGAATGGAGATGGAAAGCTGAATGAGGTGAGGTAGACACCAAGTGGGTAGATAATAGAAAGGAGGAATATTTGGAGTAGGACAGATGTTTAGCTTGGGTGTGGAGTTGCATGGAGAACATCATGAATCCAATCATGGATATGCTGAGTTTGAAGGGCTTTTACATAGGCAAAGCCAGTCAAACAGTGGTGTATGTGTCTGGAGCTCAGGGACAGAAATAAATATTCACTATCAATAGATGCTATTTAAAAATTTAGGAGTTGATGAGGTTTCCCAGGCATGGGGTTTTGGGGAAGAAGAGAAGAGGCTTTATAGCTTATCTTGAAGAACTCCATCATTTCAAAATTTGATAGAAGAGGATGAGCTAGCAATAGATACGGAAAGGAGGAAAATCTGGAGGGTGTGCTGTCCTGAGCACCACTGGAAGGGAGGGCTTCAGGAGAAAAGTGCCTCATACTGCTGAAAGGTCAAGAAAGATAAGGTTGAAAAGTTTCCCTGTATTTGACAAAGATGGCTATCTCATGCAGATTGTGGAGAAAAAAAGTCCAGCACTCAGAGGAGTTGGAGTATGCTCTGGAGGTGAAGAAAAGAAAGGAGGGTGGCCTTATCTGTGTTGTAAAACATATGAATTTTTGAATATAACAAGATTTTTTTTTCCTTTACCTTTCCATGTGCTATTCTTTCTGCATGGAATAGTCACTGTTCCTTGCTTTCTTGAGTCATTCCTTATTTTTCAAGGTCCAGTTTAGATAAGACGTTCTTGGAAAGCCTTGCCTCCTTATGAGTGTGTATTTTATCTTATCCATGAGTGCATTCTTAGTATGTAGCATAAAACAAATATTTCAGTATATTTATGTGACCAGTAATCAAAGCATGGCCTTTGGAATCCAACAGACCTGAATTTGAATGCCTCTTCAGCTGGTTACTGCGACCCTGCAAAGTAAGGGTTATACCCATCTTATAAAGTTTCTGTTAAGTGCTAACTTACATAATGCAGTAAAAAACACTCAGGTCTCTGCACTACCAGCAATGAGGCTAGCCACTATATCTACTACTTTGGGATTATTTTCCTGAATAGTTTTCAAGTGGCTTAATGCCCTTCGTCTTCCCACCAATACATATTCCCATACCATTTGCCATATATTTACATAATAGAGTAAGAATATCATAATGTTGGCTTTTTTTTTTTTCCAGGATTGATCATGTCCAATGGCCAAACATGGAAGGAGCAAAGAAGGTTTACCCTGGCGACACTAAGAAACTTTGGTCTAGGAAGAAAAAGCTTAGAGGAACGCATTCAGGAGGAAGCCCATTACCTCATCCAGGCAATAGAAGAAGAGAATGGTGAGTAGTTTCCTAGGACAGATGCAGGAGATTGTGACTCATTCATTCACTCACTGAACAGATACTTACTAAGTGCCTAAGTACCTACCTTGTGCACAGCACCATGCCAGGCACTGAGATTACTACAGTGAACAACCAGTCATGAACCTGCCTTCACGGAGCTCTAGGGTTACGCACAAGAAGACTGGTATTAAACACATTACTGATTTTAAACGCTGGTCATTAGTATGACTTCCCAGGTATTGATCGAGTGTCCTCACTGTATGTCAGACCCTGTGTAGGGGGCTGTGGTCAGAGCCTCACAGGCAGGTCTATACTCAGCATGTTAAATGTCATGAAGAGCAGACTCTCAGTAGAAAACAGAAACAAGCGAATCAAAGGATTCATCTCTTCTTCCACCTCCAGGACAGCCTTTCAACCCTCACTTCAAGATGAACAATGCAGTTTCCAATATTATTTGCTCGATCACCTTTGGGAAGCGCTTTGAGTATGAGGATGAACAGTTTCAGGAATTGCTGAGGTTGCTGGATGAAGTCACATGTCTGGAGGCATCAATGAGATGCCAGGTAAGGGGTTCTCTTTCTGCATCTTGGACAAGAATACTGGAGCTGATGTGAGACACAGATGGGTTCCTACTAAATATCATCTTTTTGTTTAAGCTAAAGTTATCACCTTTTATTTTATTTTTTTTAAGTTATCACCTTTTATAATTGACTTCAACTCAAACTTACTTGAAATCAATCTGTCGACTTTAGTGTTTTTGTTTTTGTTTTTGTTTTTTAAAGATTTTATTTATCCATTTGACAGATGGAGATCACAAGTAGGCAGAGAAGCAGGCAGAGAGAGAGGAGGAAGCAGGCTCCATGCTGAGCAGAGAGCCCGATGTGGGGCTCGATCCCAGGACTCTGAGATCATGACCTGAGTTGAAGGCAGAGGCTTTAACCCACTGAGCCACCCAGGTGCCCCGACTTTAGTGTTTTTTGATATTATTGGATATTGACTACATACAAAGAACATTTCTAACATGGCATGCAAAGAATAAAATGTCCATATTATATACCTATACATCCATGTCATTTTATCTAAAAGCAGGATATTGTCACTGCCTTTGGGTCCCGCCCCTCCATGTCCCTCCCTAACCCAGCCACTCTGCTGGCGCCAGAAGTACTCTTCTGTGCTTGGCTTCTCCCCTGGCAGATTGTTTGCAGATTATCTGTGTCAGTTGCTCTTTTCTTTTTAAAATTCTGAATAGTATTTCATGGTACGAATATGCCACTCTTTGTTGCTCTATTCTCTATTGATGAACATTTGGGTTGTTTCCAGTTTGGGGATGTTATGGATAGTTGCCATGAACATTCTTGTACCCTTGTTCATGTGGACATGCCCACTCATTTCTCTTGAATTTATACCTGGACGTAAAAGATGCCTAAAGGTTTCAAAAGCAGTTACACTACTTACCTGCCCATCCACACTTGACATTATCAGTCTTCTCATTCCATAGGGTATAGACCTTTGGGGTTCAAACATCACCCTTTCCTTGGTGGACCCTGCTCTCCATTTTGTCCCTCTGGGTCTGTGAGTCTGTCAGAAACTGCTCAGCTTCTTGGTCTCTCAACCACTTTCCTGGATTTGGAAGACACTTCTATGGGAAAAGTGGCCCTGTTAAGGCCACCTCTCTAGTATCTAAGAGTGGATTTATTTTTATTTATTCCTGACAAGCATCTTTGCCTGGAGCTTTATGGACCCATTGCATCAAAACCAATAAAGCAGTTAGCGTGATTCCTGACACATTTGAAGTATGCAGTGAATGTGAGCTATTATTATTGTCAAAGCTATTTTGAATTCCTTGTTCTCATTTCTAGTCACAGCAGTCCCAGTTCAATAATTCCATGTTCTCCAGTCCTCTTAAGACAGAAAGTCATAAGAGTTCAATGGGTACCCAGCTGATGTTCCCCAAGGAAAAGTAATTCCCGAGAGGGTAAGCAGGGACAGGAGGGTAAGGTTATTAAGTATTTCTTGGAGTCTCAAAATAGGCCAGGCATCTTGATGGACAAATATAAACTTTATCTCAGTTAATTTAAAAAAAAAAAGAAGATGAAATTTTAAAGATGAAATGACGCATCATGGTGTATACAAGCAGACATGGGAGTGTGTAAGCAAATCCAGATCGTGGTCCACTGGTTTTGTGCTAGGTGCTATATGGATCTCATGTCATCCAGCCACCAGAATAATCCCAGGGCCCCACTGGCAGCTATCTAAACTAAGGAGCAACAAATAGTATCATCATCATCATCATTACCACCAAAATATTATAGTTAAAAAGCAGCAGAGCTAAGGGACCTATATCTGTCTCATTTTAAGTCTAGGTGACTTGCCATTTTGTCTTGCTCCTTCCTACCAGATATTATTAGAGAAAATATTTTTAAAAGTGCTTTCTTTCAGTACAATGTCTTACCTACATGGAGCTTATGTCATAGCAGGGCAGGCAAATACATACACATGAAACACATATATGTATCTTACACACACACACACACACACACACACACACACACACACACACATATTAGTGATGATTACCACGAAGGAGAATAAAACAGGATAAGGGAATGGAGAGAGGGTGGCAGGGGTGCTTATAGGATCATCAGGTTTTAAGACCCCTCCAGGGTGGTGATATTTGGAATAGCACTTTAATGAAATGAAGGGCTGGAGTTCTACAGATTTCAGAGGAAGAGCGTTCTAGCTGGAAGGAATAGCAAATGCAAAGGCCCAAACAAGAACATCCTTGATGTCATCATAGAGGCCAGTGGTGCTACGCTGGAGTGAGTGAGAGTAAGATGGCAGGGATTGATAGCAAAGGGGGTGACGGTTGTGTGTGGGGGGGTGGGCAAGGAGGGGTTGGCTGGTGCATGCAGAGCTTATGTCAGGAGAATGATGTAGAGTCATAGAAAGTCACTTGAGGATTGAGAGCCAAGAAGTAAAATGATCTGACTGAACTATTAAATGATGCCTCTGGCAGCTCTGTGAAAAACAGACTGGGAGTGGGTTAAGAATGGAATCAGTGAAGCTGAAGGAGGCTGTCACAGCACCCACGTAAGAAATGTTGATTTGTACTAGGGGACAATATGGCTGGGGCAGTGAGATGTGGATACACTTTGGATGGAGTGCTGAAATGCTTTGCCAGCAGGTGAGAAGAGAATGAGAGAGAAGAGTTAAGGTGACCCAAGTTTTAAGAGCAAATAAATGAAAGATAGAGATTATCAATTATTTTGTCTTGAAAAATGGGCATCAGATTGTCTCTATGAGTGTTTTGTTTTTCTCAATTAGCTCTACAATCTCTTTCCATGGATTATGAAATTTCTTCCTGGACCTCATCAAACAGTCTTTAGCAACTGGGAGAAACTGAAATTGTTCGTTGCTCATATGACTGAAACCCACAGGAGAGACTGGAATCCTGCTGAACCAAGAGATTTTATTGATGCTTACCTCAAGGAAATAGAAAAGGTGAGGGAACCAAACTTGTTTCTTTGTTCTTAAAGAGCAAATGGGGGTATACTAGTCTCCCATTGCTGCTGTAACAAATTACTATAAACCTGGGGTTTCCAAACAACACAGATCTATTGTCTTTCAGTTCTGGAGGTCAAAAATCTGAAAGCAGTTTCACTGGGCTGGAATCAAGGTGTTGGCAGGGCTGTTCCTTCCAGAGGTTCTAAGAAAGAATCTTTTTCCTTGACTTTTCCTTCTAGAGGCTGCCTTGATTTACAGCCACTTTGTCTATCTTCAAAGCCAGTATGTAGCCTCTTCTCTGCTATCCTTCTTACATCTTCTCTTTATGACCCCCCTTGCCTCCCTCTTATAAAGACTCTTGCAATTACTTTGAATTATCCATAATAATCGTCCCACATCAAGAATCTTAACTTATGGGGCGCCTGGGTGGCTCAGTGGATTAAGCCTCTGTCTTCAGCTCAGGTCATGATCTCAGGGTCCTGGGATGGAGCCCCGCATCGGACTCTCCTCTCAGCAGGAAGCCTGCTTCTCCCTCTCTGCCTACTTGTGATCTCTCTTTCTCTGTCAAATGAATAAATAAAATCTTAAAAAAAAAAAAATCTTAATCGTAACCACAAAGTCCCTTTTGCCATATAAGGTAACATCCACAGGTTTCAGAGATTAGGATATGGACACCTCTGTGGGTCATTACTTAATTTACCACAGGGCAGTCAATATAGAGGCAGCCTCTCATAGAGTGTAGGATCAGCATTAACTCAGGATTGACAAGGTAAGTAGAAATAAAGATAGGGGTTGAACGATATTTGGCTTGAGGCCTTGGGGATGCCCAAATACTGCCTGTTCATCTTCTGTTCTCCATGCTTTGCCCATATCTGAAGGAGCTATATATAAAAGGAAAACTAACAAATATGCTTCAAAGGACTCTTTCATTTTTAGCTGGACCTGTGCCCAGTTGACTGCCCCTTCCCTCAGCCCCCAGCGCAGAACACAAGAAGAGCTAAGCTGGATGCCAGAGTTGAAGCTCAGGGCTTAGGTGGGACTTTTGCCTTCCTCCCTGATCTTCCTACCACCCACTTTCCAATATTATAGGAAAGACGCAGGGAAAAGCCACATTGGGGGGACTGCCTTTAGCACAGTAACCCCTGCAGTCAACGAACATCCAGGCATCAGTGTCGTAATCTTTCACTCGTTAGCTTAGTTGAACCTCCTCTTGGGGTTGATAGATTGGTGGATTTCTATCCACCTCCTCTTTTGTTTCACCATATTGGATAACATTAGTAGAAGCACTGATCTCTCCACAGAGGAGGAGACTTTCCTTTCTATATGTTGTGCAGGTATGGGGCCACACATTGAGAGGTCTGTTGACAAATTGAAGCTTCCAGGGGAAGGTGACAAAGATGTTGGAGGGCTGTGAGGTTGATGGAATCAACCTTTCTTGGTTTCACCTAGAAAGGAAGAGATTAACAGGGAAATATGAGAATTGTTTTACATAAGAGGAATTCAATTTATTCTCCCTGGTATCAGTACAAGCATGTGTTGAGTATTTGTAACGTGCTCTTTATATCTCATGTAATTCATAATACCATCTTAAAGGGCATGTGTATTTCATTTCTCTTTTTTGAAACAGGAAACTGAGGTGCAGAGAGATTAAGTGACTTACCCCAGGGTCATGCAGATAGTGCACAATGATATAGCTAATATTGGAATCCAGGCCTGTCTTTCTATTAAACTGTTTCTCTTTCCACTCTACTAATAGATTCTCCCAAATTATAGGCATAAACGAAAAAGTTATCTTGATTTTCATCCACCAAAGCCAACAAAAGCTTCCAGCACTTGGGGCAGGAGGATGCTAATGATATTGTGTAATAAGCCTCTACCTCTTGAGCTGGCCAAGAGGGATCTTTTCTTCCATGTTCTCACCCTAGGGTAAAGCCCCTGTGTATTGTAGCAACCAAGAACCAACTGAATAAACCAATAAACATTGTGCTTTCTAGAACAGGGACAATGCTACATCAAGTTTCCATGAAGAAAACCTCATCTATAGCACCCTGGACCTCTTCTTCGCTGGAACCGAGACAACTTCAACAACACTGCGCTGGGGTCTGCTTTACTTGGCCCTCAACCCAGAAATCCAAGGTGAGCATGTCAGTGAGTGTCCCTGGGCCAGGACAGAATGGTACCTCCTGGAGCATACTGCCCCCTAGCCGGGGCTAGAAGATAGCATGGTAGAGTGAAAAGCTAGGACAATCATGAAGTGATATGGACTTGAAAACGGGTATCGTCTTCAGTTTTTCTGTTGGATTCGGATGGGTTCACATCATAGCAATATAACAAAGTCTCTGCCCTCAGGAAACTCAGAGTCTAGAGGGGAGGCAATGGAGTCAATTGACATTGTGGTGAGTTCCAGGAAAAGACTGACATTCTTACATGAAATCTGGTTACAGCCTTCCATCCTTGTAGGTAATGTATTCTGTTTCCCTGTGGCTAATGTTCAAACTCCTTAGTCTGGCATATCATGCCCTCTGATGTGCCCCTTCTGTCCAGCCTCAGCTCCACCCACCCTGCATGGTGGTCTCACTAAATTACATGGTTGTTTTTTGGTTTTTGTTTTGTTTTGGTTTTTGGGTTTTTTTTGTTTTGCACTGTCCTTATTTATGCCTCTGCCATCAGGACTGCTCTTCCCTTTACCACTTGTGTAGTTCCCCAATTTCTCTATATGGCAAATCACCAGATGGCGCTTGAAGAAATCTGCTCAAATACAACCTCCTCTAAGATGTTCCCCCATGCTTGTAGGAAACTACTTCCTTTAAAGATGACTTTAGTATTAGGATTATTTTCCTCCTCTAGAGATGCCCTAATATGCCTCCACTGCTGTGCTGATTGCACATTATTCATGTATCTTCCCCAAAGACTGTTGTCCATTCAAAGCAGTGACGGTTGTAATCTTCTTCTTCTTTTTTTTTTTTTCCTCTAGGACCCAGAACAGTTTGAGCATATGAGAGACGGGATATTAGGATACAGTTTTTCAAACTGTGGGTAACAGTTTATTAATGGGACATAAAATCAATTTAGTAGACCAAGACCAACATTTTTCCTAAAATAAAAATAGAATAGAAAAGATCAGAGTACTTCCCATGTAGTAAGGATAAGTTTGTTCATGAAACTATTTCTTTCCATAATTATACATAGAAGTATGTTTTATATGTGTGTATATTTGTGTTTATGTGCCTTTAGTCATGATGTAAAATGCTTTTAGAACTATGAATTATATTTTCTAAAAAGTTGAAAAGCTACCTCATTAGGATATAGATTTGGCTTCTGTAATAGGGTCTCTAAAATAACAATAGCTTAAAATGATGGATGTTTATACCCATCTTCATAGCAACTTTATTCACCACAACTAAAAGACAGAAGCAACCCAAGTGTCCATCAATGGAAGACCGGATAAACAAAACTATTCAGTCTGAAACAGGAAGGAAATTCTGACACATGCTCTAACATGGATGAACCTTCAGGACATTATGCTAAGTTAAAGAATACAGTCACAAAAAGACATATACTGATAGTTCCATTTATATGAGGTTTCTAGAGTAGCCAAATACATAGAAAAAGAAAGTAGAATGGTGGTTTCCAAGGGCTTCAGGTAGGAGAAAATGAGGAGTTATTGTTAATGGATGTACAGTTTCAGTTTTTCCAGATAAAAATTCTGGAGATTGGTTGCACAATGTGATTTTATACACACACACACACACACACACACACACACACACACACATATGTGTATATATATATATATATATATATATATATATAATCATTAAGCTGTATGCTCAAATATGGTTAATATGGTAAATTTTATGTCACATATGTTTTACCACAAGTTTAAAAATATTTTAAATGGCCAGTGAGAAAGAAATTCACTTTATCTATTTCTCTCTAAAGTAAAAAAGCCTGAGCTGGACTCTGCAGAGCCCTCTGGTTCTAAGGTCCTCCCAACATGTTGCTCTGTTGTATCTAGAATGATGCCCTTGTTTGCACTCTCAAAGGCTCACCTCAAGGGCCGCTTTCCTCAAAGAGGAAGGGAAGAAGGGAAGAAGGAAATGCATACCCTTCCTTTAAGGATATGTTTTAAGTATTAAACATCCCTTTTACATAGAGTCTGTTGACCAGAACATAGTCACGTGGTCACACTTAGTCACAAGGGAATCTGGGAAATGTAGTCTATAACTAGGCAACCAGGAGTCCCGCTAAAATCTCTACTATTGTAGAAAAAGAAAAAAGAGGAAAATAGGTATATTGGGGCACAGCTAGAATTTTCTTTGACTTGCTGGGGGCTCACCTAAACTAGTTCATGTAAATCTCAAGATCTCCTTAAGAGGAATGTAGATCATCCTCACTAAGAGAAAACAGAGGCTCAAAGAGTTTTTTTTTTTTTTTTTTAAGATTTTATTATTTATTTGACAGAGAGAGAGATCACAAGTAGGCAGAGAGGCAGGCAGAGAGAGAGAGGGGGAAGCAGACTCCCCACCAAGCGGAGAGCCGGATGTGGGGCTCGATCCCAGGACCCTGGGATCATGACCCGAGCTGAAGGCAGAGGATTTAACCCACTGAGCCACCCAGGCGCCCCTCAAAGAGTTTTTAAGTAACTTGCAGCAGTAATGCTGCAAAGCAAGAGTTTGCAACCAGATATATCTAAATCCAGGCTCACTTTTCACTCTGAAATACTCCTGAGAAACCGGAGTCTATAGTGCCTGCTATAGTTTTAGCCTTTTTTCTTTCTTTTCTTTCTTTCTTTTTTTTTTTTTTTAGTCATTTTAATCCTGATTATTCCATTCTTCAGCTTAATCAGGCTTAAGGAAGGTTGTGGAATAATAGAATAACAGAACTTTCTTTTCCAGAAAAAGTCCAAGCTGAGATCGACAGGGTGATTGGTCGGTCACAGCTGCCGAGCTTAGCCACTCGAGAGTCTATGCCCTACACCAATGCTGTCATCCACGAGGTGCAGAGAATGGCAAACATCATCCCCCTGAACGTGCCCAGGGAAGTGACAGGTGATACCACGCTCGCTGGATACTACCTGCCCAAGGTAACCAGGGACTCCCAGCCTCAGATCCTCAAGCCCATCTTTTGAAATGGTAGAAACTGTGACCCATACCCTTGTTCTAGGGAATCCTTTACATGCGAAGAGTGCTGTGTTACACCTGAGATAATACTGGCTTTTTCCCCTATGTGTGGTGTTTGGAACGTTAATTCAACTAGACATTAACAGGTATTTCGGAGGGGAAGGAGGATTCCATGGTCAAGTATGATTAGGCAAAGACCGGCTTTTCTTTGCTGTGGGATGTCTCTGATTTTTGTTTTTTAACCATGTGATGTGCATTATGGATCTTTGTGCGAATACAGCAAGCGGCAATTCTCGGTCAGACTTTGTCGTGGGGCCCTTTGCTTTGCCAGGGTGGAGTTTCTCACAGCACTAGGGACCTGCCAGACCTGGAAAATTCTGCTTCATAATCATGGGGTTATAGAATATTGAAGAATGAAGGGACATTTGAGACTACCTGGGCCAATATCACATTCATGCTGGTGTTTCTAGCATGGTAGTGCCCACAAGTATTTTTCCGGCTTTTACCTACAGCCCTGTGTGGGGCTGTGTCACAGGGGAAACCAATCCAGGCTGGTGTGATATTAATTATTCAGAAGGGAGAGAAGGGAACTGATGCTTATTAAGCAAGGAGTGTGTGTCCTGGACTCTTGTATATTCTTTCAGAAGGTCTTAATCAGTCCTCGGAATAACTGTTATCACCACTTAATAAATTCGGAAATTGAGGCTCCGGAGTGATTAACCTAGTGTAAGAGCTCAACTACGAAGTGACAAGAGTAGAGTTCCAGAGGCAGATCTGTTCCATTTCCCAGATGCATCTTTTCTGTACGACACCATGTTCTCTCCATGGGAGCTGCTTTACTTGCCCTTTAAAAGAGTCTCTCTGCAGTTATTTTCGGTTGGTCTCTGTTAAATTCCTATCCTCACAAAGGAGATTCTTTTTTTAAAATTCTTTATTTAAATTTAATTTAATTAACATATACTATATTAGTAGTTTCAGGGGTCGCATTTAGTGATTGATCAGCTGCATAGCACACCCAGGGCTCATTACACATCAAGTGCCCTCCTTAATGTCCCTCACCCAGTTACCCCATCCCCTCACCCAGCCCCCCTCCGGCAACCCTGTTTGTTTCCTAGAGGTCACCATCTCTTATGGTTTGCTTCCCTCTTATTTTCATCTTATTTTATTTTTCCTTCCCTTCTCCTCTGTTCATCTGGTTTGTTTCTTGAACTCCACATATAAGTGAAATCATATGATACTATTCTTGGACTTATTTCACGTAGCATTACACCATCTAGTTCCATCCACGTTGCTGCAAATGGCAAAATGCCATTCTTTTTGATGGCTAATATTCCATTGTTTATATATACTACACCTTTATCCACTCATCTATTGACATCTGGGCTCTTTCCATATTTTGGCTATTGCGGACATTGTTGCTATAAACATTGGGGTGCAAGTGCCCTTTCAAATCACTAGGTTTGTATCCTTTGGATAAACACCAGGTAGTACCATTGCTGGGTTGTAGGGTAGCTCTATTTTCAGCTTTTTGAGGAATTTTCATACTGTTTTCCAGAGTGGCTGCACCAGCTTGCATTCCCACCAACAGTGTAGGAGGGTTCCCCTTTCTCTGTATCCTCACCAACATCTGGTTTCCTGAGTTATTCATTTTAGCCATTCTGACTGGTGTGAGGTTGTATCTCATTATGGTTTTGATCTGTATTTCCCTGATGCCCAGTAATGTTGAACATTTTTTCATGTGTCTGTTGGCCATTTGTATGTCTCCTTTGGAGAAAGGTCTGTTCAGGTCTTCTGTGCATCTCTTGATTGGATTATTTGTTCTTTGGCTGTTGAGTTTGATAAATTCTTTGTAGATTTTAGATACTAGCCCTTCATCCGATAAGACATTTGCAAATATCTTCTCCCATTCCGCAGGTTGCCTTTCGGTTTTGTTGACTGTTTTCTTTGCTGCGCAAAGCTTTTGGTCTTGGTAAAGTCCCCATAAAGCATTTTTGCTTTTGTTTCTCTTGCCTTTGGGGACGTGTCTAGCAAGAAGCTGCTGCCGCCAAGGTCAGAGAGGTAACTGCCTATGTTCTCCTCTAGGATTTTGATGGATTCCTGCCTCACATTGAGGTCTTTCATCCATTTTGAATTTATCTTTCTGTATGGTGTAAGAAAATGGTCCAGTTTCATTCCTCTACATGTGGCTAATTTTCCCAGCACATCTGTTGAAGAGACTGTACTTTTTCCATTGGATATTCTTTCCTGCTTTGTTGAAGATTAGTTGACCACAGAGTCATTGAGGGGCCATTTCTGGGTTCTTTATTCTGTTCCATTGATCTATGTGTCTGTTTTCGTGCCATGCTGTCTTGATGATGACAGCTTTGTAATAGACCTTCAAGGCTGGCATTGTGATGCCCTAAGCTTTGGTTTTCTTTTTCAATATTCCTCTGGCCATTTGGGGTCTTTTCTGGTTCCATACAAATTTTAGGATTGTTTGTTCCAGCTCAGTGAAAAACGCTGATGGCATTTTGATAGGTATTGCACTGAATCTGTAGATTGCTTTGGGTAGCATAGACATTTTAACAATATTTGTTCTAATCCATGAGCATGAATGTTTTTCCATTTCTTTATGTCCTCCACAATTTCTTTCCTAAGTGTTCTATAGTTTTCAGAGTACAGATCCTTTACCTCTTTGGTTAGACTTGTTCCTAGGTAAGTTATGGTTTTTGGTGCAATTGCAAATGGGATCCTTAATTTCTCTTTCTTCTGTCTCACTGTTAGTGTATAGAAGTGCAACTGACTTTTATGCTTTGATTTTATATCCTGTGATTTTGCTGAATCCCCATTATCAGTTCTAGCAATTTTGGGGTGGAGTTGTTTGGGTTTTCTACATAGAGTTATCAAGTCATATGCGAAGAATGAAAGTTTGACTTCTTCTTTGCTGATTTGGATGCATTTTCTTTTTGTTGTCTGGTGCTGATGGTGGGACTTCCAGTACATTTTAAACAATAGTAGTAAGAGTGGACATCCCTGCCATGTTCCTGATCTTGGAGGAAAAGCTCTCAGTTTCTCCCTCTTGAGGTTGATATTTGCTGTGGGTTTTTCATATGTGGCTTTTATGATATTATGTTCCCTCTATCCCTCTATCCCAACATGGCAGAGAGTTTTTATCAAGAAAGGATGCTGTACTTTGTCAAATTTTTCTTTTCCTGCATCTACTGAGAGGATCATATGGTTCTCATTCTTTCTCTTATTAATGTATTGTATCACATTGATTGATTTGCTGATGTTGAACCAACCTTGCAGCCCAGGAATAAATCCCAATAGGTCGTGGTGAATAATCCTTTTAATGTACTGTTGGATCCTATTACTAGCAATGAGAATTTTTGCATCCATGTTCATCAGTGATATTGGTCTGTAGTTCTTTTTTATTGTTATCTTTGTCTGGTTTGAGGATCAAGGTCATGCTGGCCTCACAGAATGAGTTTGGAAGTTTTCCTCCTATTTCTTATCTTTTGAGACAGTTTCAGAAGAATAGGTATTAATTCTTCTTTAAATGTTTGGTAGAATTCCCCTGGGAAACCATCCAGTCCTTGACTCTTGTTTGTGGGGAGATTTTTGATTACTGATTCAATTTCCTCACAAAGGAAACTTTGTTCTCAAGCTGCTCACCAGTCTTAAGATTTCCGCTGAAAGCTCGGCCCCCTGGTGTCCTCTCTGCACACTGCACACACAGTTCCTTTTCTTTCTTTCTTTTTTTTTTTTTTTAATTTTTTAAATTTATTTTCAGCGTAACAGTATTCATTGTTTTTGCACCACACCCAGTGCTCCATGCAATCCATGCCCTCTCCAATACCCACCACCTGGTTCCCCCAACCTCCCACCCCCCCCCTTCAAAACCCTCAGATTGTTTTTCAGAGTCCATAGTCTCTCATGGTTCACCTCCTCTTCCAATTTCCCTCAACTCCCTTCTCCTCTCTAACTCCCCTTGTCCTCTATGCTATTTGTTATGTTCCACAAATAAGTGAAACCATATGATAATTGACTCTCTCTGCTTGACTTATTTCACTCAGCATAGTTCTTAATCAAGGTCTTGGTCGGCTTCTGTGGATCCATTCCAATTTGTCTAGGTCCCTCTGTGTGTGTCTTACCTGGGGACAGAACCGGAGGCGCTTACCCATTCCTATACCTATTCCTACAGCTGTTTCCATTCACTGTTTTCTTACTGATTGACATCTTGTGGGTGAAGGCTGAGGTCTGAATTATTTCACAGGTGCTGTTTGCATTTTTCTAGCAATTCGTTTAGCTCAACGGAGTCATTCTACCACTGATTTTTAATATCAGCTTTAATAAAGACCATGGGAACTAGAAATCTCATTGACTGTACCTTATAGAGGCATGGAGCCATGGCTTTGACGTAAACTAGACCTTGTACAAATCATGGCTCTCCTTCCACTGCATGAGTCTGGGCATGTCACTTCATGTCTCAGAGCTTAGACTGACTTATCCTTACAATTTTAAAACTACTCCAGAGGTGGAGATAAAATGAGATCATTCATGTAGTGTTTAGAAAATGCTCAAAATAGCCATTATTTCTTTAGTAATTTAATAAATATCCATTAAGCATCTAAAATGCCCCCAACTAGGAAAACAACTCTGAATAAAGTAATCATGCAAGTATATACTTACAAACCATGATAAATGCTCAGCTGGGAGAACTCGCTGGTTTCCATAAAGATACAGGCCCGCTGGAACCAGGAGTAGAGGGCTTCCAAAGGGAAGTGTTTGAGCTGAGGATTAAAGGATGATTGAGAGTTAGCTCAGTGATAGAGAAAAAAGGCATTCCAGGCAAGGTGAAGAGCTTGTAAAAAGCCCTGGAAGTGAGTAGGAACATAGCATTTTTGAGAAACTGAAAGCAGGCCTCTGTAGTGTGAACGCAGGTAGAAGGAGAGCAGTCCAAAAGGGAGTCAGCAGATGAGTCTCTCAGCTAAGGGTGGTGGGAAGCTACTGAAAGGTATTCAAGATGTGGGTGTGTGGATGGGTGTGGCATCACTAAATCCTGTTCAAAGCTCACTCTATGTTTAGAGTGTGGAGCAGATCAAAAGGGGAGAGGTTATGGGCATAGATGAGTAGCTCCTGCAGGGGTATAAGCAAGGCAACTGGTATCCCTGTGTAAGAAGCAGGGGTGGGCATAGAATGGAGGCAACAGAATCAAGAGACATTTAAAGAAAAATTGAGCAGCCTCACTGAAGAATTGGATGAAGGCAGAAAGAGGGAAATGGAGGCAATATGGAGGACTCCTGGGTTTCTTGCTATGTACCTGGATGGATAGTGGTTCCTTTCACTGACGTACCTGATTCTATTATTCAACCTCCTATGGAGTGTACCAGACCCTGGAGGGAAGAGAATGGGAGAAAACGAGATGAAGGAGATATCTTTTACCTGGATAGAGCTGCCGCAGTTGTCACTTGCCTGAGCGGCTGGGTGATTTTCATGTGATGGTACTGACTAGCCAGCTGCTGTGTTATTCTCTCGTTGATGCAGATATGTCCCTGTAGGAAGATCCCTTCTGCAGTCAATAGAAGCTACACTTCCCTGGTCAAATGCCCTGCAAGCCCATCACTTTAAGCTGTCCCATCACAAAGAGCAGGGGCCAGGGTGGATGGGAGAGGGACTGGGCTCGGAAGACAGTGAGTTGGGGAGGGTGAGGGAGTCCGTGGGGTGTGGTGTGATCAGCCCCTGGTGTAGGAGTCAGGGGACTGCTACTCTTCTGAGGAGGTGTGTTGTGTGGGTTAAGCCTTGCCTGAGTCTTTGCTGCCTTCTCCAGGGGACCATGATCCTGACCAATCTGACTGCAGTGCACAGGGACCCTGCAGAATGGGCCACCCCCGACACATTCAATCCGGAGCATTTTCTGGAGAATGGACAGTTTAAGAAAAGGGAAACCTTTCTGCCTTTCTCAGTAGGTGAGTTGTAAACAAATAGGAGTGTCCGAATCCAGAGTCCCTCTCTTAGCCCTCCCCCTCCTCTTCTCCCTGCTACACGTTACACAGAGCCCACACTAATGGAATACACGATAGTCTGCTCATCATTAACTTAAAAATAAATATAAATTGGTTTTGTGGTCCACTATCATTTTGCTGATGACACTAAGGCTTCCAAGGGGAGGAACTGGAATTTGAACCCGTGTGGTATGACCTGAAGCCCAAGGGGCACACCGCCCTGAGTGTACCTGGACGGATTCTGATTAGATCTTCTTTGTCTTACTTCACCTCATTCTATGTCATCTTTGCCCACATTGGACAAGTCCCTTCCTAATAGAAAAGCTGCTATGAGATGTAGGAATATCTTCCAGTCTTCTGTCTACAGTAGCTTCAAAGTTCGAATTTCAGTACCAAGTCCCAGCTGTAAATTTCAAGGATTATAATTATTCTTGCCTCACTGGGGCTCTGCTATTGAGAATTTTATCATACCCTCTTAATTACAGACTTCATTTGCAAGCACATGATCTCACTTAATCTTTGCAGCAACCCAGTTATTAATAATTAGACAGGAAAGTAAGCTATATTTCCATTCTTAACATAAGAAAATGAAGAATAAGGGAGTGGTTTCTTATCCAAGATCCTGTGCCCCAGGAATTGGCAGAACAGGGGTCCAAGACTCAAGGTTTTATGCTTCTGGTCTACTGCTGTCTTCACCACAACTGGAATCTAACTTATCTTCCCACTTAAAGGCCCTTCCACTTTGATTCAGAATTCATCCCACAGCTATCAGTTAGCATACACATGTATAACAGTCCACAAACTCAGTGGCTTAAGACAATAAGTTATTAAAACAGTATTATTGCTTACAAGTCTATAGTTCAGCTAGGTAGCTCTGCTGGGTCTTAGCTGAGTTTGTTTGTGTGTTTGGGAGGTCAGCGGCTGAACAGCTGATCTAGGATGACCACAGCTGGAACAACAAAGCTTTCCACATTACCTCTCATTCTTTAGCAGCTAGCCTGGTTTGTTTAAATGTTGGTGTTAAGATCCCGAGAGAGAGAATGGAAGCATAAAATGTCTCTTAAGGCTCAGGCTGCGGACTGACATTCTGTCACTTCCACGGCATTCTGTTGGCCAGTGCAAGTCATAAACTCAGTCCCAACTAGGGGAGTGGAAAATACTATAATTTTTGGTGGGAAAGGGTATGAAGTCACATAACAGATGGTGTGAGTACATCGAGAAGACAGGAATTGGAGCCGGTTTGCAGTCAGTTTTATCCCTGTGATGGAGAAGAATGAAATTCAAAGAAGGCAAACAATTTGGGGATTCCCACAGGAGGTGTGACAGAATGCGGGTTAGTTGAACAGAAGAAACAGAAATCTAAAATATCCAATGAGTTAAGAAAATGTCAGCACACTGTTTTTTTCTTTCCCACCCCACTCCCATCTTTGGCACACAGTTGCTTTTCCTGCTTCTTGGTCTAGCACTTTCTGGAAGACAGCCTCCCTGAAAGAATGAGATATGGACGGCCCCTTCTTTTTTCTTGGGAAAGAAGACCATGTGTGATATTACTACTTGTGCATAACCAGGGAATATTGTGACGCTATTTTGGCAAATTCCTATTTTCTTTTCCTCACTAAAGTCCTTCCAGGTGGATCTGACATGGCAGCAGGCAGCTTCATGAAAGGCAAGAGTTTGGTTCCTTATTTTTCAGATAAGCTCATTTGGTCATAGAGGATGAGGTTAGGAAGAACTTTTCCCAAAACACCTAGGTCATCTCCCTCATTTTACCAGTGAAGTAATCAACCTTGTTAGTTGGTGATAGCCAGGTGGTGGGAGTACCAAGAAGATACCAGTTTCCTGTGATCCGGGCGGAAGGTTTGAGAGGAAGCAATCCTCATTTTCATGCTTTGAAAAGAAAATTCCTGCTTGTCATCTTCTTGGTATCATTACCCAGCTGGTCACATGATACAGTTCGAAGAGAGATTATTTCATGGATTTGACAAGTGGGAAAAATTTAGCTCTGTGAGATGAATTTGCTTACTACCCACAGCTGGTTACTGATGGAAACAGTACTTTAACCCTGGTTTCTGACTATCTGGGTCCAGCTTTGTCATCATGAATGGATTCTTCTAGGAGAATCTTAGTATTCACAGGACAGCTGACTAGGTACCATTTTAACAAATTTGCTCATCATGCTATGTGTGATGGGTAAAGAGATAAAGACAGAGGGAACAGAGATGAATGAGACACATGCTGGTAGGAAACACAGGCCCCAAATAATGAATAGCAGCATAATTGTATTGCACGTTTACATTTACTAAACACTTCTGCATGTGTTACCTAATTTTATTTCCTCAACAGCCCCTTCTAGGCAGAGGACAAAATGGAGGCATGCATACATTAATGAGTTTTCAAGAGTATTTAATTACATGGGAAAATACAAAGTAGCACATGCAGCACAGAGAATTAACTACAGAGAATTATACCAGTTATAGTGTCCAGGGGGATCCCCATAAGGACAGTGAGGAAATATGTCAGAATGTTAACAAGGGTTCTTGTCAGGATTATGGGATTATAACCATCTTTTACATCTTTTATCATCTTTATACCTTTCCTTTTCATGCATTTAAAAAAAAGTCTGTGGTGAATATGTATTACTTGGGAAGAAAGTAAGTTATCATAAACACACATACAAAAGAGATGGCAGTAGTGGAACTGCAGGTTGTTGCAAGGGAGAGGACAGTAGAAGCCTAGAGCGGGAGTCAGAGCACAAATGAGATGAGGTGGGGTCTTCACAGGGTGGCTGTGGTGGTGATGGGTCATATACAAGGGATACTGATCCAATAAGTAAACCTACTGCCAATAATGGGAGGAAGTTACAAATAGGGAAAGAGAGAAGATAGAATGAACTCTGGTGTTGAGTTGGAACCAGAGGTTATCGATATGAACTCAGATTTCTGATAGGTAGGTAGGCAGATTTAGAAATAAATATAGATGTAAACATGGATACATATACATATATTTAAATAAATACTCGCAGTACATACATACAGATTCCCCAGCTCTAGCCGCTGATGTGCACTGAGAGCAACACTTCCCTGATATCAGCAAGCATGCCAAATGCCCAGATCTTGGTTTCTAGATATCATTATATCATTATCCACTAAAAGGAACTTTGACTTTAGAAAGATGGCTGATTCTATGGTTGGGAAAGGGAAAGGGTAAGATGAGCCTGAAACACACTGTTGTGCCCAAAAGTTAAGGAAATACCAGCTTGAATGGGCAGCTAATAGCCAAGTCTGGAACATCTTGAGCATCAAAACAAATAATGATAACAAATTATAACCCTTTGAATAAAAATAGGAATCTCTGAACTCATACTGATATAAATGGGTAGAAAAGTGGGTACAAGTGAAAGCATTTCCTTTAGTAGAATTCTAGCTAATAGATGTGGAAAGAATGATGGAATTTTAAAGCTCATGACTTGGCAACCATTAGAGTAATAAATAATTTAGCCAAGAGATAGCAAGGGAAACTAGTGGATGAAAGGTCAGTGAGGAATGGCTCATTAACATAGTCTTAAAGTATTTACTAGTTACAAAGAGAAAAATAATCATTTTACAGGGGAAAATTTGGTAGACACCACCTTAATCGAGTGACCAAAGTTAACACCACCAATAACGGGACAAATCAAAACTGTGTACCACCCAATAGAAGGAAATGAGAACACAGCCTCACTTTGGTGTTACTCCTATCAGAAATGCATGACCTCATGACCTGAATCAAATCATGAGGAAACATGAGAGGCATTTACCAAGTAATCTGTTTGTTATCTTCAAAAAAGCCAGTCATATAGACCTGGTGTGGATACACACACACACACACACACACACACACACACACACACACGAATAGTATTCAGCCATAAAAAAGAATGGACTCTTGGGGGAGGAGTCAAGGACTCTTGGCGGAGAAGTAGCAGGCTGAGACTACTTCAGGTAGCAGGAGATCAGCTAGATAGCTTATCTAAAGATTGCAAACACCTACAAATCCAACGGGAGATCGCGACGGGAAGATAGACCGTGGGGGGAGGGGCCGGCTCCCGGCAAGCGGCGGAGCAACGGAGCACAAAATCGGGACTTTTAAAAGTCTGTTCCGCTGAGGGACATCACTCCAGAGGCTTAACCGGGGTGAAGCCCACGCAGGGTCAGCGTGGCCTCAGGTCCCGCAGGGTCACAGAAGGATCGGGGGTGTCTGAGTGTCGCAGAGCTTACAGGTATTAGAACGGGGAAGCCGGCTACAGAGACAGAGCCGAGGAGTAAGCTCTAAGCTCGGGGTTACCTTGAACGGGTCGCAGGCTCTGTCAGCTCGGAGCGCGGCCGGAAGCAGGGTGACGGGAGTAAATCGGCGCTGTTCTCTGAGGGCGCACTGAGGAGTGGGTCCCCGGGCTCTCGGCTCCTCCGGGCCGGAGACCGGGAGGCTGCCATCTTCATTCCCGCCCTCCAGAACTCTACGGAAAGCGCTCAGGGAACAAAAGCTCCCAAAAGCAAACCCGAGCAGATTACTCAGCCCGGCCCCGGGTAAGGGCGGTGCAACTCCGCCTGGGGCAAAGACACTTGAGAATCACTACAACAGGCCCCTCCCCCGGAAGATCAACAAGAAGCCCAGCCAGGACCAAGTTCACTTAACAAGGAGAACAGTTTCAATACCAAGGAGAGCAGCGGAATACCAAAGGAGGAGAAAGCAAAGCACGGAACTCATGGCTTTCTCCCCATGATTCTTTAGCCTTGCAGTTAATTTAATTTTTTTTTCTTTTTCAATTTATTTTTC